>NC_140256.1:1832060-1952060 GCF_949987555.1 Borostomias antarcticus
TGTCCTCTTATGCGAAATGGGATCAATGCACCAAAGTGTTTGTACTTAATTAATGAATTACAAATGTAACCGTCGGAAGATAGTTGATAGTTTCTCTGTGTGTTCCTCAGCTCGTTCTGCTGTGTACTGCAAGCCTGTGGTGATAGACAACAATCTTTACATGGTCGTGGCTCAACTATTTGGAGGCTCTCACATCTACAAGTAAGACTTCTTCCTACTTCAATTGCCTTGTTCATTGCAGTTAAATATATCAATACATTTGACATTAATGAAATTTGCATTTTCAATGCAGGTGGGAGGAGAACCCACTGCGATTCGTGAAGATCCAGGACATTGACACCTCTCGCGTGAGGAAGCCCAACTTTGTTGAGACCTTTCAGATAGACGGGGAGTGGTACTTTGCCGTGGCAGACAGTTCGAAGGCAGGCTCCACTAGCATTTACCGTTGGAACAGCAACGGCTTCTACTCCCATCAATCCCTTCATCCCTGGCATCGCGACACCCACGTGGAGTTCCTGGACACCGGGGGCAAGCAGCACCTCATCCTCTCCAGCGCCTCCCAACCCCCAGTGGTCTACCAGTGGAACCGCAGCCAGCGTCAGTTCTCCTTCCATTTGCAAATCTCCGAGTTGGCGGACGTGCAGATGGTCAAGCACTTCTGGGTGCGCAAGGTCCTGTACCTCTGCCTCACGCGCTTCATCGGCGACTCCAAGATCCTCCGTTGGGAGGGCCAGCGCTTCGTCGAGATCCAGACCCTTCCGTCGCGTGGCTCCATGGCGGTGTATCCCTTCACGGTGGGCCTCCGCCACTACCTCCTCCTGGGAAGTGACTTCTCGTTCTCTAGAGTGTACCTCTGGGACGACCTCACTCAGCGCTTCCAGCCCTTCCAGGAGCTCAACGTCAGAGCACCCCGCGCCTTCAGCCTGGTGTCTGTGGACAACAAAGACCTTCTGCTAGCTGCTAGCTTCAAAGGCAACACTCTGGCCTATCAGCACCTTGAGGTGGATCTAAGTGCCAAGTAGACTTAAAAAGAACGTAGACGAGGTCAATTATTAAGAACGTTTACTAACATGTGCTGTTCTTTTTTTGGGGGGGGGGGGGGGGAGCAGCTTGTCTAAGCCATGTGACTTGGAAGCCGATTAGCTGCAATAAATTAAAACTTAAGTGGGGACAAATGGACTGTTGTATTCAAATGTATGCCATACTTTGATGAGTTAAAATGAGGTTAAAGAACCATAATGCCTGTGCTGTGCAAACAATTTCACCATATAGCAATAACTATAACTATGCCATTGTAAATACCATATCACTATGCAACATACATACCAACATATCAGTCACCAGCAAATGATGGCTGGTGGCAATGCAGATACATGTTGGCTATATACACTGAAAATAGAAACGAAACAAATGGTGTAAAAAGCATGTTCACCTTAACTGTATCGTATGGTAACACTGTAATACATTTACTTATGCATATTGCTATGAAAAGTATTAACTGTTTACATCAAATATGGGATTTGGTATATGTTGGTCACAGTAAAATTCTACCAGGGAAATTTAATGTCAAGCAATATAAGTATACATTAATACATAGCAGTTATAAGTAATAAGTAACTTACTTAGGTAACTCTCATAATTCATTCACGGATACACGTATCTTCATTGATATAATGTTGTTATTGATGGACTATTGTAAAGGATAACCACATTTGAATGTGCATGGGCTGGATTGTTTTTTTGTGTCTTGTGTCTTCTGTGTGGAAGTTCCAAACGTTTGTCTTATGATTGTGAAGAAATGAAAAGTGCATTAATTTACTTCTCATCCAACATGATCTCACAGCACTTTGCAACATGTATGCCGCAATTGTGTTTTCAATATTTCATTATTACATAATATGACATTTTAATAGTATTCATTACAAGGTAGGCTACATACAGTAAACAGGAATGGGATATAGGCCTACTGGTCTCTCACACGGGCCAACAGCAGGCCATGACACTGCAGACAAATTCACACACTGACACTGAGCCAGTAGGCCAATGGGCCTGAGAATGAGCCATTAAAATATGCTTCACCCCCTCTGCCTGTTATGTACTATATGAATGGTCATCAGCACCCAATTGTAAGCTGTGTCTTTGAAATAAACACCTACATCACACCACGTGACATCATGAGTCAGACCGACATATTTGAAAGAATGCCACACCACCATTCACATTCTCATTAAGTAGGCCTACTAATGTTATAAATCATATGCCGACTGATATCTAGAAATATGATGACACTTGAGGTCCTTGGTAGGGTTAGTAAAGTAGAGTAGTAAAGGGAAAAATCATGTTTAGCCTTAGAGTTTAACATGTTTTTTGAATGATTTTTCACGGTGCCCACCCACATCCATTGTATGACCAAAACGGTGGTAGAGCAATTATCAGACTTTCTCAAAAGTGCTAGTTTTGTCAACTTTTTGATCTGAACCATTGTATATGATCATAAGTAACCTTAAAACAGGGCTGAACATGATTTTTCCCTTTACTACTCCTTTAAAGGTAGAATAGCCCCAAATGCCTGTCTGGCTACTGGCCACTAGTGGCTACAATTCCTCAGGATTTCAGGAACATTCAGGACTTTGGGGGAACAGTCCAGATCTGAGACACACAACTGTTTCTGGAGAATGGCTGTGCTTTAGATTAAAAAAAAAATATATATATATATATATTGGCTTATATAGCCTACTTTCTATAATTATGTAGCCTCGTGAGACCATCCTGATGTTGCGAGCTCACATTCAGTTTCTCTCAGGTTAATCATTCTGCGCAACAGAGTACTCAATGACCGCCGTGAACACACTTCCCTGCGTAGAAACAGCGCATGTGTGACGTTGGGAGTTTCACGCAACTTTATCATAACAACACACGCAGGTGAGATTTCGAGTTCTTTGCTGTAATGTTATTTATGCCAGTGTCCCTTTCCCCACCTTGTTCTCGCCTACTTAACACGAGAGCAAACAACGTGGAATAAAATGTTGGAGATTATTGTTGATCTTGTCGATCCTACAGTGACATACGTTACTGAAAGCTAGATAGCTTGCTCTCAAAAACATTGCAGCTATCAACATTGTACATGGTGTCCACATGTCTTGCACTTATGACAAAGATCCTTGAACCTTTAAATCACACAGGTTTTGATTATTTGTATCTTTTGTATGCAGCTAAACGTTTTCAACAGAAGACATGAATCCAGAGCCAATCTTGCCACCAGAGTGGGAAGATGATGAACGGATGAATTTCCTGTTCTCTGACTTCAAAGAAAACCGAGAGGTCAACCCAACAGACTGGGACAGTAAAATGGGTTTCTGGTCATCCCTCATCGTGCAAAACTGTAGGCATCGAGGTTCTGTGTGTGTTAATTTGCTAGATTTGAACAATACTTTTCGAAGGAAAGGAACTGTGCCTTTGGGTCTTGGCGCTGTCATCCAGAGTATGGCCAGGTAGGTATGCAATGTCATATCACATGTGTGTGCACTCGGCTCTGGGGTGAAAAACATCAAATGTGTCTCAGGATGTCTCATAAACTGACTGTTTCTCACCTGGCAGGTGTGGAAAGATTCAGAGGGAATCAGAGTTTGCAGCAAATGTAGACTGTGGTTGGCTGTCCTGGGGTGTGGGCCTGTTGCTGCTGAAGCCTTTGAAATGGACCTTCTCCACTCTACTGGGAAGCAGTCGTGTTGCTTTGGAAGAGTCATTTGTTGTTATTGGATTGGTAAAAGTGAGTGGATCCGTACAAATTATTGTGTCAATGTAATAAGTTGATATATGTTTTTACTTTGATTCTGTTTCTTTCTTTTTCCCCGCTTTTTTTTAGGAGAAGGCGGCAGAATTGCTAGCTGTCTACCGGAGCTCCCCAATGGCCAATCGCACTCTCGTATCCTTTCAGGAACTTCGCACATTGTCATCCCATGTCTGTGTTGACGAGAGTACTCTGTGCATGGCCCTGCTCCAGCTGCAGAGAGAGAAGCGAGTGACAGTGTCACTGCATGAAGGAGAGAAGGTGAGGTCTCGTCTGAGTCATTCATAGGAGTGGGGCTACTGCATCATACTCTTCGTCGTATGGGTTGGTTGTTATTGTCCTCTCACCCCAGGCTCGGGGCCGAGGGGCTATCCTTTTACCACCCCGAGCCTGGGTGAGGGGTCACCCAGGCTTTATATCCGGGCACACCTCCAGGAGCCACGTCACCGTTTCGTCATCCAAAACCGTCAGGCCATGCATTCCGTTGGGTGTCCGGTTTATCGGACAGTCCTGGGTGACGTGGTCTGCGGTTTGTTCCTTGGCGCCACACTCGCACGCCGCAAATCATACTCTTAACTTCCTATATGTCTATTAAGCTTATTTCCTTGAGGCTTAATGCATAATAACACAATATAACAAAATATGGAGTGGAGTGGTTATTTTCAGTTATGTTCTGTGTTGTGTGTCTTCACAGATAGTCAAGTTTTCTCAGCCAGGGCAGGATCGTATTTGTCCGGTCAGTGACGTGGACATGGGCATCTTCCAGCTTCAGCGCAGTGAGAGGCTGCTTGAGGGGAGGGTGGAGCTGCTGGGCCAAGAAGCAGAGAGGTTTGACCATTTAGCTTTCTAACTGAACTTATTGTGTGAGCTGACAAAAGAGGATCTTGCTTGTAAATAACACCATCTTTATATAAAACTTGTGGGGGGTGAATCAGAGTTTGCTGATTGCCAGGATTGATCACACTTGGTGAATTTAAATCAATTTTAAAAGACTATGAAACCAGTTCTCTTAGTCAGTGCAACTGTTTGATTACTTGCCCTACAGTACAACCGATTCTTGCTGTCAAAGTATGTCTCTCTGTATTGTCTGTTGTTATGTTTCTTTTATTGCTGTAACTTTGTTTCTGCTGCCTTCTTTTCCAGATCGCTCTTGAAAAAGAGATTTTAATCTCAATGATGCCTATCTGGTTAAATAAAGGATTTGATTGGTTGATGATAACTGCTGGTTGTGTTATGTGTGTAGGTGCAGAGAAGAAGCCAGACTGCTACTGCGGGAAGGGAAGAAATCCCAGGTAGATTTGAATCCCTCTGATACTCATACTCATACTCGGCCTGAGCCCAAGACCTTTATTTTTTTACTCAGTTCTGTCTTTTCCCCCTAGGCTCTGCGGTCCTTGAGAAGTCGAAAGCGGGTGGAGAAGAGAGCTGAAAAATTGTACGCCCAACAGGAGACTATTAAGGGCATCCTGGACAAAATAGCCCAATCACAGACAGACAAGCTGGTAAGAGAGAGGAGCGCACACATCGGCCTTAACCCTTTTAACCCTGAAAATAAAGTGACAACATTTCGAATATTAATTGGATTTTCCCTATAATACTAGAAAGCGCAGTTTCTCAGCTTTCAGCAAGTGTTGGAGTGAGGAATTTTTTAGATTTGTTAGATATTTTTTTTAATATTATAAAATATTTGTTAGATATAGTTAGCTATTTATAATGTTGCCGGTGACGTGGTCGTATCGAAAGGGTTAAAAGAGGGATTGTTAACTCGTCAAATAGCCATTTACACCATACCTGCCTGCATAACCTAGGTGATGTTTCTGTGTATCTGTATTTAGGTTATCCAGGCGTATCAGGCTGGAGTTGCAGCCCTGCAGGTCTCTCTGAAGGATGTGACCGTGGAGCGGGCTGAGAGCCTCGTGGATCAAATCCAAGAGGTCATGCTCCCTTCTAAGGTGCTGTTTATTGAGCTATTGAATATTCACATAATTATAATGTTTTTTCTACATATTTTCTATTACAGTTGTGTGACAATCAGGAAGAAGTGACCCAAACTCTGGCTGGTGGAGTGCTCGACACAAGTGAGTCAGAATGTCCTATTAATCTATTTTGCGATGCAATACTGTCTAATCCAGTTACCATGTGAAAGGGGTTGAGATGGTATTCAAGCCAATATTGTTCTTTGTTTAGCAGATGGAGACACCGATGAGTTAGAAGAAGAGCTGAAATCTCTACTGAGAGACTCTGATATTGATGGAACCTCCTCTTTACCTGAAGTCCCAACACACCCTCTCTCGCCTGGGAGGGACCCCTGTTCTCTTGACGATCTCTTCAGCTCTTTGCCATCAGTACCTCAGAACCACTTAAATATCACAGATGAGGAGCTGGACAAAGAGCTAGGTCGCCTTACCCTCACAGATACAGGTTAGTTTCTCCTACTTTGTAAAATACAAATATGCCACTAAATAAGCTCTTGAAGTAACATTTGGTCACCATTGTCTTCCTTAAGGTCTTCCCCAAAAAGGTTTGGTCTTGCCGACGAAGAGGCTCGAGCCTGCACAGTGACAGTGCCAAGAAGTGACTTCAATGACAGCTTCAGACCCTCCAAGAGTGGCTGGAAAACTATGTTTTTTGTAACATACTGTATGTTTATTGATATCTATAAACTCTCAACAGGGACTTCCTTTTTAAACATAAGATATTTTAAGTCACCTTTTGAAGTCTTAAATGTACCACACTAATAAAGATAACTATCATGCTACCAAATTATTAATTATAACCATCAGTATAACTATATTCATAGCTTGCTATCAGAATATTGTGATTGTACGAGTTTATGCCAAAAATGTATTAAAAATGGTAAATAGCCTAGTGTTCAGCCTAGTAGACTATCATAGCTAGAGGATTGGAGAAATAAATTAAGTAGACCTAATACACACATAATTCTGTATGATTCGCAAGTGCTCTTCAGTAAATGCCAATTTGCCATACTATGGTAGTTGCACTTTTTTTTTATGTCATAAAACAAAAATGTATTGATGCATTAATGGTCCAAAATCCAAACCCAAGTTGATGTCCGGCTTGCCGCCTGACCGCCGGGAAGCGTAAAAGTCGAAATCAAGTGCACCTTATATCACGTAACATCAACCACGCATGCGCGATAGCTAGCTAACTAACTTTGCTATGTTAGCCGCCGGGGTGGTGCTTAGCTAACTAGGCTAGTCTACCTACCAACCAGCCCAACTACCTAGATCCATTACATGTTTATGAGTAAACGTGTTGACTAGTGATGTGAAAAAGGCTTTCAAACCTCAATGCAATGGTAAGTGATCTGTAATAGCTAGCGAGCTCAG
The DNA here is from genome assembly GCF_949987555.1 of Borostomias antarcticus. Lineage (NCBI taxonomy): Eukaryota > Metazoa > Chordata > Actinopteri > Stomiiformes > Stomiidae > Borostomias > Borostomias antarcticus. The sequence goes on from NC_140256.1 coordinate 1,839,201, forward strand.
TGGCTGGTTAGCATTAGCTAGCTCCCATAACTACGTAACACGCAAGGGAGCTAACTAGCTAGTAGCTAAGAAGTACGTGGCAATTGTGATGGGTTAAGAGGAGGAGGAGGTGATCATATTTCTAGCTTGCTAACTCTTGCCAGCTGGCTGATTACATTTCCTGACTTGTAACTTAAACTGTGTTGGCTAGAACATAGTGTGCTAACCAAGGTTACTAGATAGGCTAGCTTACATTAGGCAACAAGATGGATGTAACCTGCTATTAAGTGAGTGCTGTATGTATTATCATGTATTTATACACAGGTCATGATCAGAGGAAGGAGCAGGCCATGGTGCCCCAACTCCTCCATCTCCTGTCTCTCTGAACCGTCCACAGAGACACTCAGTTAACCTGCAACTAGATAAAGGACACTCACATCATGGGAAGGTATGCTCACTACTGGGGTCTCCTTAAGGGCTGGGGCTTGTGTTGGTTGTCCTGAAAATGAGAGTTTGTTGGTGGTCCTGAAAATGTTGTGGTTGCATAGGTAGCTAACTATGTAAGGCAAGGCAAGTTTATTTATAGAGCACATTTCAGCCACAGGGCAATTCAAGGTGCTTTACATGAGACATTAAAAGCATTAAAACAAAAAGCAAGACATTAAAGACATTTAAAACAAAAGGCAGGACAAATTAAAAGCATTAAAACAACATTTAGCTAGTTGGCTATTAGGGAGTCCAGTTAGTGACGAGGACACCTACTGTAATACAATTACCTACTGTAATTGTTACCTAATCACTTATGAGGAAATAGTTTTAAGCATTGTAGCTAATTCTCTCTTCTCCTTGACAGGATCAGTTTCTCGTGCCTGTTCCCTGCCTCCTGGCACTTCAGCCTGTCACCTCTGGTCCTCCCCCGCCTCCTGCTACCTTCCTTCAGGCAGCTGGTCTTCATCGGCCTGCTGGTCGGCCTGCTGGGCCTCCTGTACCTGTTTCTGATCATGGGGAAGGGTCAGGAGAGCTGGATCCGAAAGGACAACCACTTCCACAGGTAGCTAGTACAGCATACGCTATTCAGCTACACATCGGCCTACTAGTTTACTGGTTTTTATCATCTAGAAAAGAATAGGGCTGAAACGATTAGTCGATTAATCGATGACTAATCGACAATACAAATAGTCGCCAACAAATGTAATTGTTGTTATTGTTTATATTATAGCCTGAGGGATTTTTGTTTTATTTTCTGTTTGCTTTTTGTCAATCTTTGTCCAATCTCATTTTGCTCTGGTTTAAATGTTTTAATCACTAGACATTTGGCGAGGGTCACTGACGTGGAGGCGACAGACACCAGCAACCCCAACCTGAACTACGGTCTGGTGGTGGACTGTGGCAGCAGCGGGTCCAGGGTGTTTGTGTACTGTTGGCCGCGTCACAACGGGAATCCCCACGACCTGCTGGACATCCGGCAGATGAGAGACCTCCACCGCAAGCCGGTGGTCATGAAGATTAAGCCAGGTGATTTAAATCAAATCAAACTTTATTTGCACAGTGCATTTCATACACAGAGGCAACACAATGTGCTTTACAGGGAGCAATGGGAGGGTGGACATAGGGCCCACCCCTACATATTCCAGAGGGAAGCAAACAAACAGTTTCACCCGGGGGGGCCAGAAAAGTGAGCTGTAAAAATTCTTCCCTGACCTCTCTCAAACGAGATGATCGATTATAGATACATTAAAATGAGTATGCATTTTAAAGAAGATAAGCACGTGCGTGCGTGCCCGCCCGCCCGCCCCTCCCTCCCTTTTTTATCTCAGGTCTCATTTGTGTTGCCTCTGTGTATGGAATGTGCTTTATAAATAAAGTTGGGTTTGATTTATGAGATAGGACTCTTCATAACAAGTGGTCTGTTGAGGCCATGATGAGGCACAGAGGGCATGACTCTCTGGGGTTACCTTCTTATAGGGATCTCTGAACTGGCCACGTCACCAGAGAAGGCCAGCGACTACATCTACCCCCTGCTGAGCTTCGCTGCCAAGCACATCCCCAAGAACAAGCACCAGGAGACCCCTCTCTACATCCTCTGCACGGCGGGAATGAGAGTGCTGCCTGATGGGTACGGTTAGGCCTCTTAAAGGACCGTACTGGTCTAGATAGGATTTGATCTCCTTAAACTACTCGCCCAACGTCTATCACATTACCGCAATCCATTTTCCATTTCCATGTCCATCCATTTCCCAAGAAAAGCTCATGTTAAAAGATGTTTGCATTTTCGTGTTTTACTTACATTTCAAAAGTTGAGTGTGATGGCTTTAAAACAATTTTTTTTAATTGTTCCCTCGTTGCGCTGACAAACTCGTCCCAGTTAGTTTCAAATAATTTTCAGTAGTTTTAATGTTATATTATTTTCGTTCAAATTCGTTGAACTCCTGCGCTATATTCTCTAATCCACCTACGCTAGATTCTCTACCCAGCATTCCTAGCGACGGCTGCCATGTACAGGAACAGGAAGAACACAGACCGTTGGCGTAGGCTGTGCAAAGAGGGTCAAAACCAAAATAATAACTACTGAAAATTATTTGAAACTAACAAGGACGAGTTTGTCAGCGCAACAAGGGAACAATTAAAAAATATGTTTTGAAGCCATCACGTTCAACTTTTGAAATGTAAGTAAAATGCAAATATATTTTAGCGTGAGCTTTACTTCAGAAAATGGATTGCGGTAATGTGATAAACGTTGGGTGACTAGTTTTAGGAGATCGCATCATATTTAGACCGGTATGGTCCTTTAAACATGTAGGCAAAAAATGACAGCTTGAGATTCATCATGGCCACCCAGATGTCCAAATATTTAGCATATTGAGGGCTGGGATCTGTAACTGTTTTCTTTGACATTACCTTTATTTTCAATTGCCTTGTGTTCCACTTCAGTCAACAAGAAGCTCTTCTGGAGGACCTACGGACAGACATCCCTGTCCACTTCAACTTCCTGTTCTCTGACTCCCATGTGGAGGTTATCTCTGGCAAGCAGGAAGGTGAGCGCTTCCCAGTCAGCTCAGTAATGCCGTCTTCAGATCCAATCAGCACACTCTGTCAAAGCAGGTGGAAATGGGACAACAAAAGAACCGTACTGTGATGTGTTTACTGTATATATGATCTGTATATCACAACCCAGTCCTTTGTGTTTGCTAGGTGTATACGCATGGATAGGCATTAACTTTGTCCTTGGGCGGTTCAATCATGTTGATAGTGGTGAGTATCTATATAGTAATAATAATAATAATAATAGGTATTCTGTTTCAGGACATGAGCATTTGTGCACCTTGTTTAAACAAGTTTGAATTTTTAAATTTAATTTATTATGGTTTTTATTATTTTTAAAGATACCATTTACAACATATACAATGTAGGCACAATAAAAAGACAAAACGGTACAAAACACCCACAGTTCTAGCGAACAGCCTCCTTAAAAGGACACAGCGAGTAAAGTAGATGTGTGTACTGAGAGAAAGTGAGACAGAAGAAGAACACGGACATGTTCTTCTCCTCTCTCTCTCCCACAGAGAGGAGCGACGCGGTGGTGGAGGTGCAGGTTCCTGGTAGCGACCAGGAGGAGGCGCTGGTGAGGAAACGGACCGCAGGCGTTCTGGACATGGGCGGGGTTTCCACGCAGATCGCATACGAAGTGCCCAAAACTGTAAGCTTTGCTTCTCCACAACAGGTTATTATCCACAATTTCCCTTTTTGTGATGTGTTTGGTTTTGTCACTCACCCCCCTATTCTTCTCCACCTCTATCATTTCCTGGTTAACCCTGTATTAGTCCTCTGAAGAGGAAGTGCTCTATTGGACTGTTGCAAGCCTTCTGTCAAGATAAGCCTGCTGCATGACATCATAGCAGGGTTTTGGACATGAGCATTAGGATACAAAGTGTCACTTAAATGATCACAGATTGTTCATGACCCTCTACCCCATCCATAACACATTTTAGCCCTGCTCGCCATTTTATTCACCCATGATCCATTTATAAATATAAAGTTATGAAGCATTGATTTGCATGTTCCCTTCCTCTAATTAATTTCATTTTAAACCAAAGTTTTAACCTTTCCTGCCTTTGTCTAGTCCCAGTTACAGTATGTACCTAATGTGTATTGTAGCTCATTCTTTAACATGCTGCAGATACTTTGTTAGAAATTAGTGTATCGACTGATTATGGAGACAATTTACTTGCCGGCTGACTTGTGAATGTTTTTTAGGAGGAAGTGGCCAAGAACTTGCTGGCGGAGTTCAACCTGGGCTGCGATGCCCACCGTACGGAGCATGTGTACCGCGTGTACGTGTCCACCTTCCTGGGCTTCGGAGGAAACGCAGCGCGAAAAATCTACGAAGACAACCTGGTCCGAAACACCATCGCTCGAAACAAGTAAGACCCCGGCGACACAGCCCCATGTATCAGCTGGGAGACGTCTGTCGCAGGTAAACAACGTAGGACGCTTGACTTACTGGTTTGTTTTTGCGCAGGCTCCTCGGTCAGCATGTTGGTGAGACGGCCGAGGCGCCCCTCCTGGACCCCTGTCTGCCCACAGACCTGCAGGACGAGGTGGGGCCTGGCGCCCAGAAGCTCCACCTCCGAGGCGTGGGGGATTTCGACCGCTGCAGACAGCTGCTCCTCCCCTTCCTCAACCGCACCAACCAGACCAGCTCCTCCCTCAACGGCATCTACCAGCCGCCCATCGACTACTCCAACAGCCAGTTCTACGGCTTCTCCGAGTTCTACTACTGCACGGAGGACGTTCTGCGCATGGGCGGGGATTATAACTCCTCCAAGTACGCCAGCGCTGCCCAGGTTAGCTACACAAACGCACCTTCAGTGTGTACAATTGAATTTTGACTTGGTTTAGAGGACATGTGATAAGAGGATATCAACGTTGGTTTTTTTTGTGCCTCCTCTGCAGAGCTACTGCGCCACCCAGTGGAGGATTCTGAAAGAGCGCTTTGACTCCGGCTTGTACGCCTCTCACGCTGATATGCACCGGCTGAAGTACGTCACACCCGTAGAACCTGCTTACTTTCAACTTCTCCCTCAGTCTGGTTACCTAAAAAAGTACAAGTTAAATAAATGTATAGATTAAATGAATTATGACACGATTATGAAGAAATGCCAAAGACTTATGACACAATTATGAAGAAATGCCAAAGACTGACATACATAATAATTGGTGTTCTAACCTCCTTTTTTTGGGTGCAGGTACCAGTGTTTCAAATCCGCCTGGATGTATGAGGTGTTCCATTCAGGGTTCTCGTTCCCGAGGGATTATAAGAACCTGAGGACGGCCCTCTTGGTTTACGACAAAGAGGTGCAGTGGACTTTAGGAGCCATCCTTTACAGAACCCGATTTCTCCCTCTGAGGTAACCCACAACACCTAGAACCCCATTTCCCCTACGAAGAACCTGAGATCCCCCCAGTTCTCCCCTCTCACACAGACATGTTTGTTTCGTCTCCCAGGGACATCCAGCAGGAGAGCCTGAAGGCGGTTCACTCCCACTGGAGACACAGCTTCTCCTTCGTCAACAACCACTACTTGTTCCTCGCCTGCTTCCTGGTGGTGCTGCTGTCCATCCTGCTGTACCTCCTCCGCCTGAGACACATCCACCGGCGCACCGCCCAGCGCTGCCCCGCCTCCTCGGTCACGTGGCTGGAGGAGGGCCTGGGGTCCACTGCACTCCCCATCACCCTCTAGACCTCTCCGACCTTTGACCCCAGAGACTAGTCCTCTCCTAGACTCATCCCCCCTAGTCCATCTGCTTGCTCTTCCATGACAGGGCCTTTACCGGCTGGCTATCCTGAAAGTGAGTCCGTCTGTCTGTCCTCTTAAGACTTTTGCCTTCGAGTCAAATGAGCAGGAAGAGACATCGCGGCTCGGGAAGTGATGACGCGGCATATCTTGCATGTTGAGTTTGCAGCCTCGGATCAGCTATGAGATTTTTCTTTTGTCTTAATGTTTATTTATTTTTGTTGATATGAGAGAAAAAAAATGCCTTTTTATATTTGCAGGAAATGTGAATGGGTGCAAAGAGTGTGTTCTTGCCTGTAACATTCGTGATCCCGTTCATATTTGGTTGTTGGTAAGTGTAAACGGCAGCTGGCTTGGATCCTCACTGAGTAATGTCAGAGTTACTGGACAGCATCTGGACAGGGAACATTCTGTATCAGATCATAGTCGTGTGCTTTGTTGGATTTTACCAAGTAAGACTTAATTGATGCATCTTCATGATCTATTTAATTGGGTTTTTTTTGTTTACCTTTTTGGGTACATGATCAGTGAATGTCTTCATTCGGACGAGAAAACGTTGGTTCTTTATAACTTTGTTTATGAGCGATATCACTCCCCCACAGAAACCAGTGCACTAAGGGTTTTGTTTGATCTTTAACGAATGGGTTTAAAACGAATGGGCTGGAATAGTCCGAGGGACACTCATCTGCACCAGTTCAGTGCTGTTTAGTTACATTCAGCAAGGGGAGTTTACATGCTGTGGGACTCAATGCAGTAAAGCTCTTCTGTCACACTTCTATTTCCTTACGGTTCTGTACCTGCTGCAGAAGAGGTAGTGTTCATCAGAGCTACAAAAGTGCAATATTTCTTCATGTCTTATCACTGTGGAGCTCCCAGTGCTCCAGACCCCCAGCAGCCCAACCCAGAGTCCACGCCCAGTAAGACGACGCTGGCTGCTGATCTCAGATCAGTGGTGTCCAGCGATGGTGTACAAATAACCATTCAAGTTTGGAATTCCTTGTATGTATTCCTAAACAAACTGCTTCATTTTCAGAAGCTGGGATATCTGCTGTAGGGGTGTAGTTGAAATCACATATGCCATATTTATATTCAAAAAGGTGTAATTACTGTTTGCACAGAACTCTTGTCAACAATCCCATTGCTGTTGAATTAAAAAAAAATAATGATGTAATGTGTTTTTTGGAGTGTTTGAGTAGAAGTATTAATTATGCAGGCCCAAAGAGAAGGGGGCTTGTTCCCAAACCCAGCTCGTACCTTTAGTGGGGTTAGCTCTGTGTGTGGGGTGTTGTGGGTACTTTGTGGAGTGTGCCTTACGCAAACAATAGCCAGGGAATAACACGAATGTACCTTTGGTTGCTATAATTAGTTTGCGTTCTTATTCATGCCTTGTAGCATTGTATCCCCTTAAAGATGGCTGGAGACTGTTGAGAAGGATGAGAGCCTCTGGGGACACAGGTTGACTAAATTGTGACCACACACTTACAGGACCAGTCATGGTTTAGAGGCCCCTAGTAACACAGGAAGAGCACCAGCATCGCGCCAGGATATCCATCAAGACCACTAAGCTGCAGACAGCCACTAACGACCACGTCACCCAAAACAAGTCACTCATTAGAGTCTGCGTTGTTGCAGCCGGCCTGTCTGAGTCTGGGTGGGGTGGGGGGGGGCTGGAGACATACAGGGGGGGGGCTGGGTCGTCCCCAGACAGAGCTGCTGATGGACGACTTGAACGCTTCTCTCAACTAAGATAAGGGGTTTAGATCAGCAGGCTTCTTCACTCAACTTGGGCTGGAGCTGTTCGGACCGCAAACCGCCATTGTTTGGGGAACGACCTGCTCCTCTGTAAATAAAGTAACGAGAAATAATGTGAACATGGACTTAGGAAGACAACATGTCCTGTTGTGAACTCAGATCAAATCCAAGAGTCAATTTGCTATAGGGTCTACGCTGTCTGCCACAGTTTAATTAGCAAGATGTTTCTCACCAACTCCAGCATGTCATTGTCAAACAGCCAGACTCTGATCAGCACTGATCTATCTCTGTAATAATATTTCTCATTTATTCAGAGTGCTGAAAGTATGAAAAATAAGTTATCAGGTGATTTATGTCTGACAAGCAGTGCTTTCAAGCAACTCTGTGCTGAGTCACTCTCTCTCTACATAGGTCACTGTTCACACCCTGCCCAGGTCAGGGACACGGCTGTCCGGTGAATGATTACTCCCGGGTATGTTTATGTAGCTGGCGTTATCTTAGTGGTTCCACTACTACTATAGCTATACCACAGCTTTCCCTCAAATTACTTCAACAAATGGGAATTCTCTTCCGATGCCAACTTGGCTCCGAAGAGCCCAATTTGATAAAGGTGAAATTTAAACTTCTGCAACAAGAGTCGCGGGAACGACTCAAACAGAATGCCAGATAATTAATTATTGAGAGATTCCAGGGGGAAACTGTGAGAATGACTGTATCGGCACAACAAAAGACACACTGCAGTAAATAGTTGCTTCCTGAGGCTCCTTGGAAAGAAACCAGAAACATGTAAACAATAGGTGCTAGAAACTGAAATGGCAATTTAAGATTTAAGACAAAATTTGAATGATGAATATAGGTTATGCCTGGAAAAATAGTATTTTATTCAAAAAACACTGTTTGTATAGTGCTTTTCAAGGTACCCAAAGTCGCTTTATATGTAAGTATTTTTATTTATTTATTTTTTTGTACTGCACAGCAGTTTTTCATCTCGATGATGCATATTGTCGCATTTGTATATTTTCGCGATATCTCGTGGTACGATATCTCGTCACACCCCTACCATTTTACAATAGTAAATACCTACATTACTGATTGTCCCCCACCACATGAAATAAAGGGGGGCTGATATTAATTTGACCCCTATACATTAGTGCGTTTGGCATGTGTGCTGTATGTTAGTGTGTGCTTGCATGTGTTCTTCATAAAAAATTCATTTTTCCCATTGCCAAGTACATTTTGCTTTATACATAAAATCTCAGTCTATTCTACTCAGGAGCTCATCTACTTTCTAAATCCTCAGAGCTTGAGATGTTTAGTACAGTAGATCTTTGGGTGCTCGTTCTTAGACCCTGAAGAATACATTGAGCAGATCCACTATATGGCAGCAGTAACACTATACAGACAGCAGAGGGCGGCATAAATCATGTTTCGGAACACATTCCGGAAAGTAAACAAACTGTGTTGTGAACACATTTTAAATGGACAGTAGATTAATATACTATTTTATTGCATGGCATTTTTCCAATTCAATTCAGTTATTTAAATCAAGAGTGCATATTGATGAACATGTAGCCTACAATACATGTAAATATGCCAGATTGTAGCCTGGAGGCTAGTTTCCATCTGGAGTCCATTTAGGCAGGTTGATGTTACAAAACAAAATTACAAGAGGTACAGAAGCAGTTAAAAATGTATAATATATAAAACATAGAAAAATAGCATGCAATTAAAAATGGTCACACTGTTGGTTGGCTCTAAGCCACACCTTTAGATGACCCTTAAAGGTGGCAGGAGTGTCATTCTCTTATGATTAAGGGGAGGCTGTTCCAGATTGCGGACCCCTTATAAGATAGAACGTTTTGGCTGAAAGAGGTTTTTCTAAAGGTAATCACACAGTCTCCATTGTCAGCCGCTCTTGTGAGCCGAGTTAGGTTGGTGATGGATCTGTATTTGATAAACTCATTCAAAGGGCGTGGCGCTAGACCGTGAAGCACTTTGTAGATCAAGCACACAGAGGAGAAATAGCTGACATTTTGTATTTTGCTAAAATGTTGCAGTGGTGATAAGTAAAATGTTTTCTGTCAAGAATTTGTAAGGCTTTTTTGTATAGGAGTTCAACTGGTTTCAATGTTGTTGCACCTGACATAGACCAACTGGTTATACAGCAGCTCAGATGTGATCACTGATAGGATCATAGAGCGTAGAAACATCAGGGCATCTGCATCAGATGAGGAAATTATTACTTTTTTTGACAACATTTTCACATGGTACTTGAAGGAGAGTTTGGAGTCTATGAACACACCTAGATATTTAAACTCGTTAACGACATCCAATTATTCTGCACCCAAGAAGACCCAGAGTGTGTGAGCATGGTGGATGAAGACAGAGTGTGTGAGCATAGTGGATGAAGACAGAGTGTGTGAGCATAGTGGATGAAGACAGAGTGTGTGAGCATAGTGGATGAAGACACAGAGTGTGTGAGCATAGTGGATGAAGGTTTTTACACATGTTTTCATTACATATTTTTTGTCCTACAGAAACTTAAAATCGCTCAAGGTTATTTTTGTATTAGCTATTTTAATCACTGATATTCTAATTCACTACTTACTTTCGAACAAATGTTTAAGCTACATTAAACCAAAAATATAATGTGCCTACAGTATATGTCGGCTCAATAGATAAATCTAAACTAGAAAAGCCCATTCCACTTCACATTCAACAACTGTACATGCTGACGACATGCATTATGGGTAGGATGATAGACTCGCTGTGCCCTGGTTTCTTTTGGCCTTCTGGGAAATTAAGTGGAAACTATGAAAGCATAACGTGTCCAGATTCTGATTCAGTACAATTCCACACTTATAATGTAAATGAATGAAAGATTGGTCATTCATAAACTTTTAAGAGTTTGACTTAAAGGTTGATGTGGTGCTGCTCCGTGTTAAAGGGCTAGTACACACCCTAGGCTAATTCATATGACTACTGTTCACATGACTAGCAGTGGGGGAGAGTGTGTGCAGGTCAGGGGGATGGGATAGACTCAATCAGGCTATGTAGTAATACATAGCCATCAGAAAGAAAGAAGTAGCCTTTTGAGTTCTCTTATTTTGTTTTAGTGTGCAAGAGATCACAAAAATAGAATAGAATAGAATAGAATATACTTTATTGTCCCCTGAGGGAAATTTGTCTTGGACTCGTTTGCTGCACAAATCAACTCTATACATAGAAACAGAGGAGGACAACACATCACATGTCTCACATACATATACTACACACAACACATCACATGTCTCACATACATATACTACACACAACACATCACATGTCTCACATACATATACTACACACAACACATCACATGTCTCACATACATATACTACACACAACACGTTGTCCACAACATATTACACATACAAAACACATGACACATATTACTCACAACACATTATAGAGATCCACTATCGTTGTTCTGGATAAGCACAACTTTGCTCCTGTTGCTGCTAATTAGTGTGGTTGACCCGAAGGGCAACACACTCTACTTGGTCAACTTTATTTGTTTGTTTGGATCTAGAGGAACCCCAAAAGTTTGCCACGCTACTCCTCCCACAGTTCTAACGGCACACACACACACACACACACACACACACACACACACACACACACGAGTCATATGTCAAATCGACCGGCTTCATCGGGAATCATTTGCTTCCTCATTGCTAAGCAATATCTTTGATAGTTTAATTTATATTAATTTATTAGTGAATTAAAATTCCCCATTGACTTGAATGTGAATAAAGAAAATCTCCAGTTCAAATATTTTTTTATCTCAGAAACCTTAAGGCCTACAGTTACCGAAGAACTACAAGTGCATGCACACAACATCCAACACACACATGCACACACTCAAGACACACACACACACACACACACACACACACACACACACACACACCATACACACACCCAACACTAAGTAATAATGACAGAATGGGCAACCATACTTGCAATTTCCCCAAATTGCACATTTCTAGTTTTGTCACTGATATTTTCACCACTATTGACTGAGGAGGAACAGTATAGGACATTACAGCGAGGGGTCACTTGCACCCTCATGGCATTTGGCAGAGAGAAGCACAGTCACATATTACACTTCATATACAATGTCTTCATCAAGACTGAAGTGTCAATGTCAATTGGGTGATACATTTAGAAATATGTATTACAGATAGCTGAATATCATAAATTGAAATCATGGTTACTAGGCTACATTAAAGTAGCATCATATCCGATTTTGCATTTAGGAAACCATAAACCACCATAGGATAAATATATTTCCACTAAAAAGGATGAAACAGAACATTATGTTGTCTTGTATGTATTGTACTGCTAGTCCTTTTGAACAGATGTTATCTGATAAGGGAACCACAACACCACTTATCTCTAACTCCACCCTAACAGCAGTCATTGCCCATTGCCCATCCCATTCAAAAAAGAACACTTTTATTTCTGGTTTGTACAACTGGTTTGTACAGCAAGGATCTTAGTAAGAAAGTGAGCATAGTACAGTGTCATTACACATCAGTAGACCTACATTTCATTGAACTACGGAAACCAACTGTTAGCCTAATCCTTTTTATCAGTAGGCTACATAGAGAACACAGTCTACAGCTCTCAGAGGCCAAGGTGTGAGAATCCTTCAGGAAGGACAATGCTCACAAGGCTGCTGGTCCTGATGACCTACTGTACCACCCTGTCGTCCTGATGGCCTACTGTACCACCCTGTCGTCCTGATGACCTACTGTACCACCCTGTCATCCTGCTGTACCACCCTGTCGTCCTGATGGCCTACTCTACCACCCTGTCATCCTGATGGCCTACCGTACCACCCTGTCGTCCTGATGGCCTACTGTACCACCCTGTCATCCTGATGGCCTACTCTACCACCCTGTCGTCCTGATGACCTACTGTACCACCCTGTCGTCCTGATGGCCTACTGTACCACCCTGTCATCCTGATGGCCTACTGTACCACCCTGTCGTCCTGACGACCTACTGTACCACCCTGTCATCCTGATGGCCTACTGTACCACCCTTTCATCCTGATGGCCTACTGTACCACCCTTTCATCCTGATGGCCTACTGTACCACCCTGTCGTCCTGATGGCCTACTGTACCACCCTGTCATCCTGATGGCCTACTCTACCACCCTGTCGTCCTGATGACCTACTGTACCACCCTGTCATCCTGATGGCCTACTGTACCACCGCGTCGTCCTGATGGCCTACTGTACCACCCTGTCATCCTGATGGCCTACTCTACCACCCTGTCGTCCTGATGACCTACTGTACCACCCTGTCATCCTGATGGCCTACTGTACCACCCTGTCGTCCTGACGGCCTACTGTACCACCCTGTCGTCCTGACGGCCTACTGTACCACCCTGTCATCCTGACGGCCTACTGTACCACCCTGTCGTCCTGACGGCCTGCTGTACCACCCTGTCGTCCTGACGACCTACTGTACCACCCTGTCATCCTGATGGCCTGCTGTACCACCCCATCGTCCTGATGGCCTGCTGTACCACCCTGTCATCCTGATGGCCTGCTGTACCACCCCATCGTCCTGATGGCCTGCTGTACCACCCTGTCATCCTGACGGCCTACTGTACCACCCTGTCATCTCTGATGGCCTGCTGTACCACCCTTTCATCCTGATGGCCTACTGTACCACCCTGTCATCTCTGATGCCAACAGGAATCTTTAAATGTCTAACTCCATACCTACTGGAATGAGGAACCGATTAATATTGATAAGATACTGTAAGAACAAGCGATGACAAGAATTCCAATGTACCTGTACCCGTACTTTTTACACATGGCAAATAAACGATTCTATTCTATTGTTTTCTATTGTTTTCTATTCTATTCTATTCTATTCACTGAATAAATGCCCGTGATGGATAAACTGTCAATTCAAGAGCGCAGCGTCTAACGGAGCTACTTTTCATTGGTCAATACCAACTGTGGGTCCCGCCTTATTTCCCGTGTTTCTCGCTTCTCATTGGTCAAACTCCCCCAGCGGCACGTCGGTCTCCTACTGACGTCATCACGGCGCTAGGAGCCCAGTGATGTTGTGGTTGTCCACGCCGCCCAGCTCCGGTGCACTTCAACCTGGAATAACGCTCTCTTCTGGACAAATCTCATGGAGTTGAGAGCAGATCCGGTGGTGGCAACCTTGGAGATGTCGGAGACTACAAGTATAGATGCTGAGTCCTCGGAGGAAGACAGTGAATATGAGAGTTTGCCCCCCCACGCCTCTATAGTGACCCACATGACAGCAGGAGCCGTGGCCGGGATCCTGGAGCACACGGTCATGTACCCCGTGGACTCGGTCAAGGTGGGTCTGCTAGATCATCATTATCCAGCTGCCAAACATGCCCAACCCAGCTAGGTGATCTATTTATGATGGGTTTTCATTCTACTTTCCAATCAACCACAAATGAAAAATGCATGCTAGTTTAGCTGCTAGCAAACTTGGACGAAACCAGGGGTCTAGCCCAGCTTAGCTTAGCTCACTTTAGCATTGCCATACGTGCTGTAACGTTACAGGAGAGTAACGCTGGTTGAGGTGTTACTGTACGCAAATTGGCAATTTATAATAAAGTTAGCTTATTTAGCTTGTTAGCTTTTTGCTGCCGGTAGGATGTTGAGATTTGTTGAAGACTGTTCATAGTAATGTGAGGTCCTTCCCTTGGAGTCAGTCCTCACTGTCCAACAGGTGAACATAGTGATAGAGGAATAGATCAGGTGGCAACCCTGCCCCTGCTCAGGTTTTGATTTGATTTGATTTGATTCACTTTATTTATCCCGAAGGAAATTAAAATGCCACGTAGCTCATAAAACAGCCATAAAAATAACACAAGACAACAATACACATATACATTTGTATTGTGGGTGCTAGTCAAAGTAGTCAATGTCAGAGAGATCATTTGCAAGCTGTTGAGATGCTCATTCAGTTAAGTTTTGAGGCTGATACGTGTGTGAGACTGGACATTGTTGGTCTAAGTAAATTAAAATGCATGACACTGTACCTGGTGGTTGTGTGTCCCTTGCTGTGTCCCCTCTATTGTTTAAATCTTTCAGCACAGTTCACTTGTTTATTTTAGTCTAATCTATTCATTTGGCTTGCTGGGTAGCCTTAACAGTCAGTCATTAACAGAAAACACATGATGTCCTAACACCCATGTGAGTTTATCTCTTATAATGAGATTATCTTGCCAAATTAGACTTCATTTCTGTTCAATATGCTTACAGAAGTCGCCACCACATCCTCTAATACAACTAGGATCTGGGCATCACACTCTCAATCTAATACTGATGGTTTGGACACCATAGAGCCACACAAGCACACAAAGACAAAGCCTTTTTTCTTGAAAGAGGGTAAAGGTTTGTGGACTAAGTGTGCTTAAATATCCATTACTTTGATTTGCATTGAATATGCTATTGAATGTAGCCTAATTATTATAAGTCATCAATGTAATTATTGACAAAGTTGCTTTGGATAAAAGCGTCTGCTAAATCACTGTAGTGTAGCCTAAATGTAATGCTATTCACGGGTAGTGTTAAGAGATTGCTCAGAAGCTAGTAAACACATTTGGAAACTCCATGATGAAGAAAGAAGCTTCCAGATTGTTTCCCTGTTTGAAGACGGATGGAGTCTTTTCATTTCACTTTAACAAGGAAGGAGATGATTATAAGACTAGTCTATTGTTTAGATAACAATGGGCCACGCGGTATGAATGTGACACCTAGGCCTATGCCCGGCTTTTTGGTTGTGTGTGTGCGGGGGGGTGGGGGGGGGCGTTCTGGGCAGTAGTCAAAATTCTGCTAAAGGATGTTATCTTTGTGGAACACTAACCAAGGGTGTGTGGGTGTGTGTGCGCGTGTTTGCAATCAGACACATGCAGAAGCAGGGTGTGCACACATCTCTTCTGTAGAGCTGATTAACTAACTGTCATGGTGACTCTGCCAGGACAGTAACACGATGCACTGCTCTTGATCTTTAGATATATTTGATCTCTCCAACACAGTTTGTCTACTGAAAAGCCTGCGTTTTACAAACACAATTACACACTCAGGTATCCTCAGGAATGTAGGCCTTTAGTTCTCAGAGCTCAATGATGATTGGGTGACCTTAACCCTTTGAGTACTTGAATCTCATGTCTTTTCGGACTGCTGGTGGATGAACAGCATCAGTACCTCCAGACACTATCCAAATTGAATACATTTGCTTACTACTGTATATTTATTGTTGGACATTGTAACGTGAAGTGTAATATGATGTAAATGTATTAGTTGGGGATTCCCCGATGCATTTTGCTTCATCCAGTCCTGCTTTTTCCTTCAGCCCAAAGGCAGGAAGAGCTAGTGTGATTTTTTCCACTCCAGTGCCAAATGGGCTCGGCTCCTCGTCCTCCTACTCTCTCATGAAAGGTGTCATTAATGTTGTAAGTTTAGTTTCAAACCACATTCTTTGCATATACAGTAAGAGCTTAGGACAATTGGTTTATCACTGGCATATGATCAGGATTTCTTATGAAACGTTTTTTTTTCCGTAGGCCTGAGCATTTAATATGGACGCTTTTTTACTTGATTACTTGTGTTACAATTGAGTATTTTTCATTTAGAATTCTCTGCACTAGTAAAGTATGTCCTAAGCGGTGAGGAATGCATTTCTTGGCAGTAGAAATGTGCAAACAAATGACATGGCCTATTGTGTGATGCAGCAATTATTTTATATTCAGCTTGATGTTGTTTTGAAAGAGAGTCGTTGAACCAATTGTGTCAGGGTATCAGTACGATCTCGATCTCTTCAACACCTCTCAGATACGTGGAAAAGGGAAAGGGTAGCCATCTGAATGACCAGAGCCATGCTGTCACTCTGGGACGCGCCAATCAGGATAAAGTCAGCTTTGTTATGTCAACTGGGTTTGAGACGGAGACGAGCAAACCTTTTGCTAGGCTGAGCATTTTGATCATCATTATGACAAACCGTAGAATGTTTAGGATCAGTTTCTGTATTTTAATGTTTTTACTAAAGTTTGTTTCAATTCTGCATTAGAATTCTTGTCATCACTTGTCCTTAGTGTCTTATCAGCACTAGCCTAATCGTTCCAGTCCTAAGTTCCAGTCCAGCTAAACATTTAACGGTTCCCAAACTGGCAGTTTACTATCTCTGTAGGTTAGCGGTCTATCAGTGTTACCCTGGGTGGGGATAGGCCGGTTGGGGTTGGGGTGGAGTTAGGGATGGGTATCGAGTTGAATTTCAAGAATCGATTCGATTCAGATTCACAAGGTTTTGAATCGATTATCACGATTCGATTCGATTCAATATCGATTCGGTTAGTGTTACTAAAACCTGTTTTTTTTTAGCTGTAACCTTAATTACATGACTGCCAAGTTATGCAACACATCAATACTAGGGCTGGGTATCGATACTGATTTCCAAAAATGAATGTATCATTGAATGAATTAATGAACTATTCATTCCTTCATTTATTCATTCATTCATTAAATAAAAGATCGATTTTGGGATTCATGAATCGATTCTGAATCATTTGATTCAGAATCGATTCAGAATCGATGAATCGATCTTTTAAACCCAGCCCTACTATCCAAATATACTGGCGTAGTGGTGTATAAAAACAGCTGCCTTGGCCCCCCTTTCCAAGACAGAAACCACTCACTGACACAGAAACGCGTCGATCCAGTGTCCCTGGACATCACGGATCTGGTCCAGGTGTCTGCCTCCTCTTGGCCACTCAGTTGTTTAGGGATTCTGTCTTTACTGACCACTGGCTGCTGGTAGCGTACCCCTGACCGACACTAATAAGTTACGTTCTCTTGTTCTTGTTCTTGTTCTTGTTCTGGCCCTCGGGTGAAACTGTTTTTTTGCTTCCCTCTGGAATATGTAGAGGTGGGTCGTATGCCCACCTCCCTTGTTCTCTGTAAAGCGCATTGTGTTGCCTCTGTGTATGAAATGCGTTATACAAATAAAGTTTGATTTGGTTTGTGTGTGCAGACCAGGATGCAGAGCCTGCAGCCGGACCCCCAGGCGCGGTACAGCAGCGTGTCGGAGGCCCTGAGGAGGATCATCCGGACAGAGGGGCTCTTCAGACCGCTCCGGGGCCTCAACATCACCATGATGGGAGCAGGCCCCGCCCACGCCCTCTACTTCGCCTGCTACGAGCGCGTCAAGCGCACCCTCAGCGAGGTCATTCAGAACGGAGGGAACAGCCACATAGCCAACGGTACAGTCATGTCCTCCCATCCACGGGCCATGTCTCCCACACCCCCGCCAGTCCACCACAGTCCACCATTTTGTTTATTTGAGAAGAGATGATGCATATCAATCAACAAAATATTATGTAAATACACCAGATTTAGCCAGAAGGCTGATTTTCATCTGTGGTCCCTGGCCAAGATGTTATAAATAGACATCCTAAAATGACACAAGATAAAAGTAAACAATAACACAGCATCACACAGAGCATATGAAAGACACAGTTATAAAGAAATACAAATCAAGGAAATAAATACACATAATAGCTAAGGATTTAATTAAAATTATGTTATGGATGATAGTTGTTATTACTTACTTGCTGTGAGTTTATGGTATTATGAATCACTATTATAATCACGATAATGTCCGTGTGACATTCTGATTCTGGTCTTGGTCTCTCTCAGGACTGGCAGGTAGTGTGGCCACCGTTCTGCACGACGCTGTCATGAACCCCGCTGAAGGTAAGACCGTCACAGTAGGCTTGTAGGGGGGGGGGGGTGGGGTTGAGAAATGACTAGAATACGATCTGTGTTGTACGGAAGAGCATTAGGGCCAACAGCTGAGTTTTTTTTTAATTTTTTTTTTTATAAAGCTTCTGAGTTTAAAGTCAGAAATTCTGACTTTTTTCTCAGAAGTTATTTCTGACTTTTTTCTCAGAAATTCTGACTTTAAAGTCAGAAATTGAGTTTTTTTCTCAGAAATTCTGACTTTAATCTCAGAAATTCTGACTTTAATCTCAGAAGTTATTTCTGACTTCTTTCTCAGAAATTCTGACTTTAAAGTCAGAAATTCTGAGTTTTTTTCTCAGAAATTCTGACTATAAAGCCAGAAATTCTGACTTTAAACTCAGAAGCTTAAAAAAATAACGAACTCAGTTGTTGGCCCTAATGCTCTTCCGTAGTGTTGGACTCTGAGACATTGACAGACTTTTTCCCCCGTCTCTCCGCGTCTGCCGTCGACGGCCCGTCGTCCAGTGGTGAAGCAGCGGATGCAGATGTACAACTCCCCGTACAAGGGCCTGTGGGACTGCATTCAGACGGTGCGCCGGACCGAGGGGCTAGCGGCGTTCTACCGCAGCTATAGCACCCAGCTGACCATGAACATCCCCTTCCAGGCCGTCCACTTCATCACCTACGAGCTGCTGCAGGAGCGGCTCAACCCCGACCGGCAGTACCACCCCTCCAGCCACATCGTGTCGGGCGCCGCCGCGGGCGCCATCTCCGCCGCCATCACCACCCCGCTCGACGTGTGTAAGACCCTGCTGAACACGCAGGAGAACGTGGCGCTCAGCTCCGTGCAGACGAGCGGCCACCTGTCGGGCATGGCCAACGCCTTCAGGACGGTGTATCGCATCGGGGGCATGTCTGCGTTCTTCAAGGGGGTGCAGGCGCGGGTCATCTACCAGATGCCCTCCACTGCCATCGCCTGGTCGGTCTATGAGTTCTTTAAGTACTTCCTGACCAAGCAGCAGCAGGAACACGAGGCCGGCGCAGGCACTGTCTGAGGACGCCCCGATCGGGTCCTGAGGCTCGCGGCTCCCTGCCGAATCAATGCAGAAAGCCTCTGAACGGAGAGGCGGCGTCGTGTCCTCCATGTTTGTCCGTGTGCCGTGTTGTAATAATCTGCCCGTTCTCTCAAAGGGAAGTCGCTGCAACCGGAGGAAGTTTCAGTACAGTTGCTGTGGCAACGGTGGAACATGGCGTCCCTTGCCCTTCACTTATACCTTCACCCGAGCATTTGTACGTTTTCGCCGCGCGATGTAGCCCATTACAGGAGCGGGGGCTATGACAAGAACAGGAAACAGGAAACGCACAAAGGTGACTCGTCCTTCTGGAAAAGCAAGATAAAAATGGCTTCTTGCAAAAGGCAGCACTCCTCGCTTCACAACACACCCAGTGACTCCTCCCACCGCACTCCAAACTCTGACACCGATTGGGACTGTATATGTGATTATGTTTAGCTTAATTTATATGTTTATAGATCTGATGGGAACTTTTTTATTTATTTTATTAGCTTTACACGGCCTGCATTTTATGGATTGGGAATAAACACATGGCAGTGTGTATGTTTTATTTCCTTGTGCATTCCTTAGTTTCACTGCACAGTAAAATACACAGTTGCGCTTTTAAAGTGCCTCTTCCAGTAAGTGTTGACGGCTGCCTCAGCTTCAACTCCTTTTGTTCCCCTATGGAGAAAAATAGATCAGATATACATGGAACCACCCTCACTGTTTTTACCACTGTCATCAGAAGGACTTATCATCTTTCTGTAGATGAATTCACTAGGAGCTCCTTACCTGGGGCCACACAGGAAGCAGGATTAACCTGGGGAACAGTGTAGTAGCAATTAGCAATTAGCATGTCAGAACCAGATGTACCAAATAGGATCCTGTAGTTATTCTTCCTCTTTCAGAGGGGTTGGCGATGGATTCATACAATTTCTATAACTGACATTTGACTCTGCTGATTTCCCATCATGAGTTGCTTCCACTGCTGGATTTTGAAATCCTGTCACACGTTGTATCATGCATATGCGCAAGCATCAATTTTTAAGCCTAAAAATAATAATAGTTGGTGTTTTTACATGTTGACCACAGGAAGTGATTTGTCATTCTGAGAGGGCGCTCTCCCTCTCACTATCAAAGACGTTTAGGCCATGACGGCCCAAACATTTGCCTTGTTTGAGCACAGTGCTCTTGAATACGCACAATATTCGTAAGCAGAAGTGTACATTATATAAATATATTCTATGTTGCAGAGTAAAGGCAGCTTTTATATATTTTTGTGACTATTTCCTTCGTTATGCCGGTCCCAGGGTGGATCAAACAGCCCCAAGCCTGTCCCATGCTGCCTCAACCCTTCACTCCGTTACATCTGTGATGTGCTTACTGTATAAAGAAATATTCTGCTTGTTGTACAGTGTGGATGGTTTAAAGCTAGGGATTATTTGACATGAAATGGGCATGTTTTACTGCCATATTGGAACAGTTCTCTGTGTTCTACACAGAAGACGGGACATGTGGGCAGTGGGCGTTTACCTCTGTCCAGGTAGTCAGTGGAGTTGGACTAACAGACCAGATCAGCTGGCTGGCTAGTCTTCTCCCTCTGGCTCATTTCAATCATATGCTTCCTGTTAACAGTCAGACATTCCTCCAGATATTATCCACAGAGCTGCAAGATTGGTTTGTTTGCCTATAATTAAATGCTTATTTTTCTTATTTTCTTTCACCAGTGAAGTACAGATAATTCTACACAGTTTTGTGACATTCAGTGGACCCTCAATACCCCATCAGAAATGTTGGTTTACTTCCTGTTAGAATCCCAAAGATCTGCCTTGAATTGCATGCTTCTGACTCAGAAACCTCCAGTGCTTATATACCTGTACTCATATCTCAGAAACCTCCAGTGCTTCTACCTGTATTCATATCTGCTTATCTTCAGAGCTATCATTCCACGCCTCTCCAGACATAATAGCTTTAACCTTTTTTAATGTTTTCAACTTTTTAAACTTGTCATTTACTGATGTCTGAAAAGTCACTTTGTGGCCTCAGCATTTTATGAAGGGTAGTACATTTTGGTTCTTCCAAATGTTTCTGTTGATATATTTGGGTAAGGAACCTTTAGTCTGATGTGGAACCAGGAGACGGTGATCGGTCAAATTTAGAATGTTGCCGTTTATTTATTATGAAATGTGATTACTCTGAAAAAAATGTCCTCTTTTGCTTTCTTGTTTTATAGCTCCTCCGTGCAAATATCACATTTATTCATGCCATAAATATGCAATGTTATAATCACATTGGTTGATTGAAGGTAGCCTGATTCTGTGCAGGCTGAGTTCTCAAACGGAAGGTAATTAAGGGTTTGGGTTTGCTACTAACAAATGTGAAACTTCATGAACAGTATTCCCTTCTCCTTCAAGGCCTTTTGATTCACGTTTATAGAGACCTGTAGTTAGGATGGACTTTAGTTCTAATTTCAAATGCCTTCAAATAGCAATACGGTCTAGATTTTTTGTGAGGAACTGGCTTCAATGACCACTGTGCTTGATCCAAAAATATTGAGAAATGTGTAAAGTTGACATTGATGAGCCGTTCAGAATATAGAATCAGCTACTGCACTCAACCTCTGATCCATAATCTCTCACTACCAGAGAAGTCGCTGAGTCTTATTCCCCAGTAGCCTGGCTGCTCAGAGCGGAGCGGGGGTGGAGAGAGAGGAGAACCTGTTTTACATAGTGAATAATACCATGGGTGTGTCCCAGGGATCAGAGTGCGCTTGTTTGTTTTATTGAAGAAATCCACATATAATCCAGGCATGTTTATCATGTACATTTTTGCTGCTTGTACGCACAACGACATGATGGGGAAACCGGGGTGATTTATGCTATAGATGCCATAGCACCAAGAATGTTTTAAATTTGAAATTCAGACCATGCAAATGTTGAATGATTGTGGTGATGCTGCTACAGGTTGGAACACTGGGCCTGAAATAAAATGCAAGTGATCGATGCAGAGACTTTGACCTGATCAACACAGATTCATGTTATTCAATTTGAATGTGATGGATTCTGATGTCATTGAATGAGTATTACTATCTCACATCCAAATGCCATAAACTCTTGGTGCTGGAATGAAGTAGCCTACAAGTGAATTGGAAAAATAGAATCCACACACTAGAAATGTCCCATACACATTTCATTTACATTACATTACAGTCATTTAGTAGATGCTTTTATCCAAAGCGACTATGATTGCATTTAATGTAGGAAGAGCCAATGTACTACTACTTGCTAGAACTCACAAGTGCATCCCCTTTCTAAAACAAGTGACTAAGAGCATAATCTAGTGCTGAAGGCAAAGTGCAAGAATAGCAATCTCAAACACAATAGGTGCTTAAGAGGGAGGATCAGCGTGATGATGATTATAAGGGCCCACAAGCAAGCAGGGCCCACAAAAAAAACAAGAGATCTCTCTTTCTATGATGAAATTATTCTGCATGTAGATCAGTCACACTAATGCTGCATCAGAATTCAAATTAAGCCACAAATAATGCAATACAGATGAAAAATGTTTTAATTTACTGAGCAATATCCCCCTTCTTAAATGGTTTGGTCCATGCCATGGTTCATGCTGGCAAGTTTCACCTCTTTTGACATTAACGTCACTATACCGGCTGGCCGTCAAATACTAACCCTAATAGCCTCACGTTCAATCATACACATCAAGCCCAAACATAAATACACACCAGAAAAGAGTGGAGAGAGAGACCAGGAGAAAAGGCAGCAGACTGGGAGTCCATAAGCATTTTTTTCCACAAGAAACTACTGTCCTGGTTAGCTAGCTGCTAGATAACGTTAGCTACCATTAACTAGTCCAGTAGCAGCAGCAGCCAGGACACACGTTTCCCCTCGCATGAATGCTTATATTATAATGTGCTATGCTACCTAGCCTGTTCTGTTGACATGTCTTTTTAAAACCTTTATGTGCTGCTACTCTCAGAATCAGCTGTGGCCCCCTCTGATCTAGACACCCACTCCCAGCCCCCAGAAGATCCTTTAGATGGTGAGTGAGTGACTGGTAGACACTGGTGGGCTATTCAACTTATTACTAAACTACTGTACTGCTATGAATAGCAACATGTAGATGTAAGTTAACCCAGGTTGAGATAGCCTACATATGAAACAGTTACATTACATAAAGAAATCCATGGTTAATAAATAAATAGTGTTAAGTTAATTAATAGAAATTCATATAGAGTTGATTTCTTTTTAAAATCTTTATGTCCTGCTACTCACAGAATCAGCTGTGGCCTCATCTGACCTAGACACCCACCCCCAGCCCCAAGAAGATGCTTTAGACGGTGAGTGAGTGACTGGTAGACACTGGTTGGCTAGTTAAACTTATTACTGAACTACTGTACTGAATAGCAACATGTAGATGTAATCCAGGTTAAGATATCTTACATATGAATGCTCTTGAAATAAGAGATGCGTTTATTAGCTAATCAACAGCCGCCTAGCCAGCTTCCTGTAAACTCTACAGTGCTACATAGATTTATTCCCAAGTCTTAAGAAGACACTGTTCTGTTCTTCCTGTCTACAGAGCCAGGTCCTAGCCAGTTAGAAACAGAGAGTGAAGGGAGTGAAGAGGCTCATAGTAGTTCCAGTCATGAAACTGCTACAGACAGAGACAGTCCAAGCACAGGAAGTACACAAGTAAATGTCTATGGAGAAGTAAATTGGAAAAAGAACATAGAGAAACAGACAAATTAATACAAAATTATACATAATAAAAAAAATAAAAAGGTCGAAAAAAGTGGTGACGAAAAGTCGGAGGGGTAGGGGTCCACACCAATATTCTTTAAGGGGGCCCAAAATTCCTAGCAACGGCCCTGGGGAGGATGGTTGTATTCCCATCTTGGGGGAATGTTTGGGGCTTGGAGGGAAGGTTGGGGAAGGGCCTGCGCCCCAAACATCCCTCCAAGGTGGAAGGAAATGTTCATGTGAGCGTATCTGTGCAGATTCTATTTTTCCAATCGAATGAGTATCCCAACACCCAAATGAGAAACAGCACTGACATAGTCTGGCAAGATAAATAGGTTTGATGTAATATGCACCATGGTGACATGTCCAACATACCAAGCACATTTTTATCATTTAAAATATACATTATGGTTAGTGGATGTTTCTTTTACAGTTAGAGAAAGGTGCAAGTGCTGAGATCATCTGTACTGAACTTTGCCATCACGATGAGCACCAGTAGAGGGCGCCACAATACCTAATATTGACAGACGCCAAATCGAATTTTAGTCATGTATTCACAGAGGTAGGTATGGGTCATCTTACGATTATCTGATTCTTATACCTTTGTCTGATACTCATCTCTACAATTCTCTTCTGTACAACGCTTTGGGTTCCAGGAATGATAGTAACAAATGTGATTATTATTATTATTATTATTATTATTGTTGTTGTTGTTGTTATAGTTATTATTATTGTTATTGTTGTTACTACTACTACTACTACTACTACTGTATAGAGATACAGTATACAGAGCATTATGCATACTGTATTAAGAGCATACTACACACACATACATTAAGTTTGTCGATTCATAATTATGTTGCATAACTTAACTTGAATAATGGGAATATTAGGCTATTTGAGACTTTGAAAGTATTCACCGAGCCTTCACACGACGAGTACCCTTATGTTGATAAATGTTTGGGTGCATGTCCTGAGACACGTACACTCCTGGGGAGGCTGTTGTCCTTGTGTGGTTTGTTGTGTCCTGTTCGCTGTGCTGGCTGTTTATCTAGAGGGGACGAGGAGACGCTGCTTGGCCCAAGTCACTGTCCCAGTCATGCTGCTCTGTTATCACTGGATCTGCTATAAACTGTCCCACTTTTTGTGTCTCTGCCTTAGAGATAAGTCTGGCAGGGCATTACAACAGACTGGCACACACACACACACACACACACACACACACACACACACACACACACACACAAACTCTCTCTCTCTCTCTCTCTCTCTCTCTCTGAATTGTCCATTTTTAAATTTTTCCTCTTGTAGTTAATGTAATGGTTAAAACACTTACATTCACGTTCATTTACCAGATTTCACATTTTTGGGAGCATATAGTCTGAGAGGGCAGCTAAAACTCTCTCTGGGTGGATGATGCTCACACACACACACACACTCTCTCTCTCTCTCTCTCTCTCTCTCACACACACATACACACTCTCTCTCTCACACACACATGCACACGCACCATTCGCATAGAACCTACTGTATCAGCAATCAATGTCAACCATCTGAGCAATCGGATGCAAGGGAATATCTGTTGATGGCTGAAGAAAGGATCGGTTCTGCTGGTGCTGTAACATCAGGGATCCAGTTACACAAGCTCTCTGGGACGCTTATGAATCTTCCCTTGTGCGAAGATCTGGGCTTCTTTAAAGCACCTTATCAGATCAAGCAAATTTTTTGGCCAGTCACGGCATATTGCAGCACTAACAATGGCCGTCTTTGTAGTGGAGTTTGGTTTCCCCCCTCCTCTTTAAAAAAGGCAATCTTTAAAGGTTTGTTTTCCTGAGCATGAGTGGGCACCATGAAGAGCAGCGTGATGGCTCCATGACCACACTGCCTGCTGGATCTTAAGGGCCAATCAGATCCAGGACCAGATTGGAGCAACCAAAGTCAAACCCTGGGGAATGACTGTACAGAGGCCAAGGGGCAGGGTTTGTTTGGAGGAACAAACCTAGAGATCGGCAACAATTTGGGGGGATTTTTTATTAATCTTTTTAATTAGAAAGCAGTTTTGATGTGTGTGGTTTGCTGCTGAGTTAAATATTATCTTTGTCTCTTCCTCATGACTGGAGACTGACTGAGCCGTTGCTCGCCTCGATGGCACTGTGGCAGTGTTTTACTGTTTGGTAAGGATGGGTGTTATGGTGACATTAATGAACTATATTACATTACAGTCATTTAGCTGACGCTTTTATCCAAAGCGACTAACAATAATTGCATTTAACATAGGAAAAGCCAATGTACTACTACTTGCCAGAACTCACAAGTGCATCTCCTTTCTAAAACAACTAAGAGCATAATCTAGTGCTGAAGGAAAAGTGTAAGAATAGCAATCTAAAATACAATAGGTGCTTGAGAGGGAGGATTGTGGTAGTACTTCTTGAAGAGGTGAGTTTTGAGCCTGTGGTGAAAGATGGGCAGCGACTCTGCTGTCCTGACGTCAGTAGGCAGTTCGTTCCACCACTGCGGGACCAGGACAGAGAAGAGCCGTGACCGTGTTGTTCGACTGCAGGGGCCTCGGAGTGACAGGGCAACCAGTCGAGTGACAGGGCAACCAGTCGCCCCGAGGTAGCAGAGCGTAGCAGTCGGGAGGAGGTGTAGGGTTTGACCATGGCCTGGAGGTAGGAGGGAGCTGTTCCTTTCATTGCCCTGTAGGCTAGCACCTGAGTTTTAAACTGGATGCGAGCCGCTACAGGGAGCCAGTGTAGGGACCTCCCACTATCTTAGCCATGAGGTGCTCCTACAGAGGGTTTTCATGGCCCGTCATCTGTCAGCCATGTTGGAGGTTGACGCTACTGAATGTAGATAACTAGATAGATAGCTAGATCAATACACAGGTAGATAGACCTATCTATCTACCTATCTATCTAGTCGTTAGCCTAAACCTGAGCTTACACCTGCTAAACCTAAGCTGTAACCTCCAACATGGCCGGCTGTGAAAACCCTCTATACTCTAGCTACACTAATGTAGGTAATCTGAGGTTAGAAGAGCCAGTTCTTCTAGGTTCTGGAGAGAGAGACTCGCTGCCACTCCCACTGTCAGAGAAAAGGAGGAGGAGCCTGTTTCATACTCTGATGGGTTCGTGAATCAATGTACCGTGGAAGTGGAGGCGTCACGAAAGCAAATGGGGTCATAATAGTTCTAACGTTCAGCTCGCCCGTCAACAACATTATCTGATGGGCATGTTCTCTTACACCTAAATGACCGAGACGCACTGAGAGATGCTGCCAGATTTTGTAATCCTGATGCTATCTGCTCTCGTCATGTGGTCTGTACCTGTTTTGTCCAAGGGGCCATTCAAAACTACTGCATTATTCAGTGTGGGAGCAGGCTACTGTTTCTGGTCGGTACCAAACATGGGGTTACACAAATCAATAGGGTAGAAGAAGACTTTAAAGCAGTAGTAAAGGGAAAATGCATGTTTAGCCCTGTTTTAAGGTGACTTATGATCATATACAATGGTTCAGATCAAAATGTTGACAAAGCTAGCATTTTCGAGAAAGTTGATAATTGCTCTACCACCGTTTTGGTCATACAATGGATGTGGATGGGCATCTTTGTTGTCCGTTGGTGTTCTGACATCAAATTTGCCGCAAAGTATGAATCCTGTAGGGTTTTATTGATCATTTTATGAAATCCATTGACTTGTATTGAAGCCACCGTTGTAGATGTGTAGATCAATCCGCAGAGGGGATTCAGGAAGCGGAACTACTTACGGTAGTTATTGTTATTGTTTATGTTGCTAGGCTACCTAGTTTGCGGAGGTTTACACACGTATGTGCTGCGACTAAATAGTTCTATGCTAAAAAACCTTTCCAGATGAACTAGAATCTTACTTTATGGCGAATTATATGTCAGAACGCCAACTAACACCTAGGTGAGTTTCTTGTCTTTGAAATCGAGAGTTTAACATGTTTTTGAATGATTTTTCACGGTGCCCATCCACATTTATTGTATGACCAAAACGGTGGTAGAGCAATTATCAACTTTCTTGAAAATGCTAGCTTTGTCAACGTTTTGATCTGAACCATTGTATATGATCATAAGTAACCTTAAAACAGGGCTAAACATGCATTTTCCCTTTACTACTCCTTTAAATCATCTCTCTGCTAAACATACACCCTGATTACCAACCAGAGAGGGATGTCTGGAAGGCACTCTCTTTTAGCACAGGTGCAGAACCCAGACCTGCCCTTGTGTGTGTCTCTTGGACAGACAGGTATGTGTTGTTTTGACAGACAGGCGTTGTAGTTGTACATCACATGCACATACCAGACTACAAAGAATGCCGAGCTAATCTAGAGTAGCAGCCAAGCAGTTGTCTGTGGAAAGTGAGCAGTGTTTACAAGGCTTTTGATCAATGAACATGAATTATCAGAAAGATAAATCATGATCAAGAGTCTTTAAAAATCATGGCCACATTAAAGTGGATTGGCCTTGCTCATGAACTGCACTGTGCTGTATGTGCTACCAGGCCCCAAAGAAACATCAGTATTTTTATCTGAACATGAACATGAAAAGGAAATAAAATATCCTCTTAGCACGGATAAAAAAAATAAAATAATATATTTTATTTACACTTTCACATCACAAGATATTTCAACATGCTTCTCAGCGAGAAAGAAGAAAAAAAAATCATTCAATTGATTCATTCTTCCATTTGACTCGGATGATATTTGAGTCACCAGTTAAGTAATATCTATAACAGTGGTTCTTTTGCATGTGGAGAATCCCCAAGGTCTGAGTTATAAAACTGAGATGGGCTCCTGGTGTGGGAGCCGTGAGACCCCAGGGTAAAGGCTTTGGCTATCTGACAGGGATCAGACCTCTGCTCACGCTTAGATTAGCTTAGGTTGTGTAACTGTAAACATTCCCTTCCTAAAAATGTACAGCCCCAAACTCTGATGCCTTATCAGCACTGTTTGAAGGAGAATGTCCTCATTTCTCTTTTGCACGTCAATCTGCAAGTCTGGCAACAGTCACCTCTCAAACCAGACTATTGTTGAGGTCACCAGATATATTTAGAACATGATGGGTAATTCTATAAATTTCTCCAAACCCATCCCATTGCTTGATTGAGATGATGACATAAGTCTCTTGTTTGAATGGCTTCCAGCAATCTCTTATGGTACTTTGGTATGAATACCGATATCATCACTCATTTGATGCGACTATAAGCAAAAAAAACTCCCGAATTAATCCTGTTTATTCATAAACTATGAGACTGTCCTATATCTCTGGATGGGTTCCTCTTACCCCCCAACGTGATCTGATAAACCTGGATCTTGCTTGTTTGATTATCAGTAGAGAATCAGCCATGTTGCTGTATGTTGCTACAGGTGAATACAGTACATCAATAAAGTTTATGGAATAAGTCTATACCTGGACACAAACATAAAGTCAATGAGAAGGTGGCCGCAATAAAAAGCAAGAACATAAAGTCAGACAATACAGTAAAAGTTTTAAAAAATATATATATATTTTTTTATATTTTTTTGTATATATTTTTATTTATTTATTTACTTTTCCTGTATTGTCTGACTTGATGTTCTTGTTTTTTATTGCAGCCACTCTTGGCCAGAGCTCCTTCACAAAAGAGATTTCAATCTCAACAGGATTTCCCCTGGTTAAATAAAGGTTTAAATAAAATAAAATAAATGTAACAATGTACCATATATTTTGTATTGGCTGAGCTCAGTGTCATGGCCCATTATCCGTGCCCTCAGTGTGAGTATTAATGCTCAGCCGACCACAGAGGAGTCTTCAGAGCGTAAAACACAGTCTGAATACACACACATCTCAGGGAAATCTCATCAGCACGGCCCATTTACAGTTAGCCCTAAGAGCAGCCTGTCCCAGCAAACACACAACGTCAGGGAAACGTTCAGATCATGTCTTAATAACGTCCGTCGGTCCAGAACCCCGTTTGTACGTCTGCTGGACCCCTCAATATTCAAACGTCTGGCTTGGACCCCTCTAAGACGTCTGTGGACGTGCAAAACGGGTTCAATATCTGAACGTAAAAAAAAAATTCATTCTGGCTCCTAATTGGATGTCTTTGGACGTCCGAAAAAGACAGAAAAGACGTCTTTTAGACGTGTCTTTGCTCAGTGGGGTGTAATGTCTTCACATTCTGAGAGACCTGAAAACAGCCAGGACTCCTCCCCTCTAGAACCATACCTCCAAGCACCTACGTGATTGAGTGGGGAGAGGAGGCTCCAAAAACGCATGGTATGGAAAATATCAATATGCTCACGGTTTTCTTTAGAAAGACAACTGAACAGAGTGCATTCCACTGCTGCCACTGAGGTCAATGGCCAACATTCCACTCTTCTCATTGACAGTGCACCGCCATCTTGTCGAATGCTTATCTTATAACAAAAACAATGTCACCAGTCAGATTGCCATTCTTAAGTGGCATGACATTATGGAGAAGAGAGGGACAGTGTGTTTGCTATCTGGTGTCCCCTTATATCTTAGAGTACATCTGGCAGCCATGATGTGAGGATGATGATGGTGATTCATGTCACATTTCATGAAGTCACCATTATGACACTGTTGACAAACTGTAGGGTACATTGAAGACATCTTGATGTTGAATGAAACCTCAGTTTAAATAGATGGATAGGGGCCATTTTATCTTTTTAAGAAGCTATGCATCATTGTTTGGAGTGGACCCACATGTTCTCTAAAGATACTAGTCAAGCCCTTATCTACTCATGCAATTTGCCAGTATGATCAGAGTAACTTCAGGTAGAGCCATCGTTTGCCTTTGGCCTTTAAGAAAGTTAGTGTGCATAGTGCTGTTATGGCTAATGTAAAGCAAAGGGAAAAGTAATGCTTAGTGACAAATGGCATCTAGACCCAAACTTTTATTTAAGAATTATCAGAATATACCTGTAATGAATGAGTTTGTTGTGCGGAAAGTGAGTTAATATTTTCAGCTATCCCAGTAGACTAACATGAAATTATTTTTCAAATTAAATGTCAAAGCAGGAATCAAATTAAATGACAAAGGAATTGATTTAATCCCTTCAATAGCAGGTCACCTATTTAAGCAATAGCTTAGACCTACTATTGAAGTTATTTAATTGCATCATGTTCCATCATTTAAATTAATAATGCTGTATGCAGAATACAAAAACGACTAACAGACAGCTGAGTGAAAATAATAGGATAACATTTGATAGATATCACTTCTTACAAAAATGAAAAAACAAAGTTAAAGTCACATAATAGTAGCCTAGACCACAGCATGCAGGTGTGTGGCCCGTTGTCCATGGTTTGTTTGATCATTCACCACATAGTCGGTCTCCATACACCGCCGAAGTCACACAGGTATGGTCGATATTGGTAGGTTTTATAGAAAGTGGTAAGAAGTGATGCTCTGGTCAAATCGTCCTCTAAACCAAGTCCCTCTGGCTTTTGTAGATCTTTATAGAACTCGGTAGCTTGCTGTTTCCGTTTCGTCTTGTATCTTCTGTTCTGAAACCAGATTTTCACCTGGGTTTCAGTGAGTCTTAAGGTGTTGGCCAGGTGAGATCTCTCTGGAGCGGACAGGTATCTCTGCTGGTTGAATTTCTTCTCCAGTTCGATAACTTGCAGGTGCGTAAAAGCTGCCCGCGAACGCTTCTGCTTCGCCACCGATGTAAAGGGTCTGTCGCTAGATCCTGTAAAAAGAGATATATACGTGTTGAGTCAATTTGTAGAAGACCTGTGATTAAAAGCTGCCTATTCAATAACTAAGCAATAACACAAGATAATATATTATGAACACCGTAACGGTTGTGCTGAGGTCGTACTGTAGGCACGAGTGACAGTTTGGGGAGATCATGTTAAAAAGCTTAAACTCCTCGCATCGTTATGAAACGTTAAACCTATATGCTCCATTAGTGGTAATATTATGGTTTCAAATTCTCACCTTTCTGCGTTTCAACTGCTGTGTCCTCCTGCTCTGATACCTCGCCGGACTGTGCGTTACTCCACAATGCGCATCCATCCCTAGACTTCTGTGAAGAGCATCTGGCGTTAAGTCGTCTGTTTTCTTTGATGGACAGTATGTCCTCGATGAAAAACGAAGTCAGAGGTTTGGCACTCTCAGACATCTCAACCTCTAAGGCCCCTACGGTCCAAAAACGTTGACCCTGTCCGTTCCGTCGCTGGGACTGAACTGCCTGGTTCATCAGTGACTCGTTTTATACTCCAGCGCAGACTGCGGTGTTGTCCCCAGTCTCAGGAGCTCTCTAAAGGCGGGACAGCAACGCCATTGGTAGCCGCTACAAAGGAGTTGTCCATCTTCAGTTCAGATTTAGACTATAATCTACTCTTTCTCTTTCTCCTCCTAAGAGAAGCTCGTATAACGTTCTACTTTTGTTATTTACTGAATAAGCCTATTGATTTGGGACCTTTTAGAACTTTAACAGTATTGCTATGGAATGAATTAGATTTACATTTTGGTAGACTACAATTGGCTCTTTGCACAAGCTCCACTACTTCCTGAAATTCTACAGGCATCCTTATTTCCTGTCCTATACTATTGGATGGAAGTGATTAATCAGGTGTGATCAGGTGAGCCTATTAGCCCGAATGCAATTTCTATTGATATAGACCTAGAATTTAGTAGAATGGGCAGTAGGATACTAATGGCAAATCTAGTTGGACCTACTGTTGATCCAATAGCTTAAAGATTCAGTTATTAGATCCGAATGCAATTTCTATTGATATAGACCTAGAATTGAGTAGAATGGGCAGCAGGATAGTAATGTCTAATATAGTTGGACCTACTGTTGATCCAATAGCCTAAAGATTCAGTTATTAGAGCTTTAGATATGTATCATGGAGTGGGTGCACACTGTAAACGAGGGAAACCTCAGTGCTTTACGAGTATAAATAAAGGTTTAAAATGAAATGAAACCAGAGAGCATATTGAGTTGAGCCCTGGACCATGTTTTCCAGCCCCCTGTGACCTCAGGGCAGGGTAGTGACCCGGTGTCTTAGCCTGGGGGGGGGGGGGGGGTTAGCCAGGGACGGGCCGGGGGCCGGGGTGGGTGGCCAGGCCTCACAGAGGGGTTAATGTGTTCAACACATTTAGGTCGGCTCCTGAACCGACACATACATTGTTCAGCGGCTGTTTGTTTGTTGTAGTCCACGCTTCTGCTTGACCTCCTCTGGGGACAGGGAGGTTCTGCAATGACACTAGCAGGAGAATGCAGTCTCTGTTTGGAATAACATGGATCTGGGGAGCAGAAACAGATCTAGTCCCCGACACACACACCCCTGCCTTTGCCTCCTGCCAAAATTAACTCCCCTTGTGTTTCTCCCTATAGATTTTATATTATATATTATATATATAGAATATATCACACACAACTCTGAGAAAACTCTCAAACTGTAGCCTATTGTTTTCTCTAGTTCTATATGACTGGTGTTTTCTAAATGGCGCTCAGATATACGGTCTTACTTCATCTCGAACATTAGCTGCTTTTATGTAAACACTTAAGACAGTGTATAGGCTACTTAAAGTGATTACCATCTGAGTTAAGAAGTCTGATAGCCGATTGGATAAAAGATTTAGAGTATATACCTTGATGCTAAACAGTAAATCATTGAATGGCACAGATATTTACTTGCTCACTTACACCTCAGCTATGCCAAGACCAGATGTCCGCTAGTTAGAATCTGACCCTTTAGCCTAGGAAGGCGTTTGTCTTCCAGCGTGCTTAATAAAGTTACTGTTGTTTTGTTCGGACCGTGTCAAGATGTCTGACATTGAGTTATCAATCATCTGTTCTTTTCCACTCAGGCCCAGACCTGTATGTGTGCTTGACTAGGATGAGAGTTGAGAGCTGAGAGAGCTTTGTATTGATGTCACCCCCATAATCAATCTAGCCCCCAGCTTATTTTGTTTATCAACAAGTTGTGAATAAGTAACAACAATTAATGTTTTATTTGTAAATAACCCTGTTCCTGGTTTTGAATATTTCTTAAGTGAGCTCATTGCTCACTTCAAAATTTTATTAAACAGGAGCTAAGCAGCTATTATAACATGAGATCTGGTAAGATTGTGGATTTATTTAGAACACATCTTTTTTTGTTGCTGTCGTGGCAAAGTTGCCATAAAAGTGGAAAGTTGTAAAGTTATTCACCTAGAGGAAGTTGGTTATCTCTGTTTAAGATTAATGTCATGGTTACTGTTGCAGTGAAGTAGATGAGAAAATATGATCTCAGATTGATTTTATTTAGTGAGTGAATGAGTAAGACCTCTCTTCTGGATGTCGGCTGGTCTTGGCGTGCGTCAGAGTTTGACACATGACAGATTCTTCTGATTTGAGCTGGAGAGCTTTTAGAGACGTGGAGTGCACCTGTATCTCTTCTCTTTGATCATTGCTTTGTTTAATTTCTCATGTATGCATTCAAGGCAAGGCAAGTTTATTTATAGAGCACATTTCAGCCACAGGGCAATTTAAGGTGCTTTACATGAGATATTAAAAGCATTAAAACAAAAAGCAAGACATTATAGACATTTAAAACAAAAGGCAGGACAAATTAAAAGCATTAAAACAAAAAGCAAGTCATTATAGACATTTAAAACAAAAAGCAGGACAAATAGAATACAGGAATAAAAGTTACAGTGCAGTATACTGATAAACATAACTCCTCTTAGAAAGCAGTGGTAAAAGTGGCATAACAAGACCCTTTAGACAACTCACCCACAGTGATGTGATGATCTGATCTTCCAGCAGAGGGCGCTCTACCCCAGCCCTCAGAAAACGAAGGCAGGTAGCTTGTCAGTGACAACAATTGATTTGTAAAATATGTTTCAATGGTTTAAAAACAATCCTACTCTTTAATGATGTTTTATTGCATCATCCATCTCATCCATTCATCCATCCAATCCTCATTTAGCACATTTTAAGAGTGGTAGCCCAATAATAAATAAAATATCAGACTTCTTGTAACCACAAGTGTGCCCTAAACAATGTGGCATGCTTTGCTCGGTGAGTGTCTAAGTGACCTTCAGCCCATCTCATCAAGGGGACACAAGTCTGTTTATGAGTGGTAGACAGTTGAGTGATGTCATATAAGTGTGGACAAAAGGATATTTAGATGATACTGCTTTGGCCCTCAGTTTTAACTTCAATATGTAAAAACTGCGTAGCGAGTTGTCGCAGATGAAGACCTTTCTTCAGTGTGATTAAAATAAAATAATAAGTATATTTTCTAACAAGATGTTTACTACTGCACCATCTTTCCAGAGCAACCAGTGCTGTCTGATTGATCTCTAATCCCAGGCCTCAGAAGGGGGTCTTTTTCAGTCACATAGTGAGGGATGAATGTGTCTGTTTGTCTGCTCTGGTCAGATCATGACTAGATGAGCTCAAGCCCAACCAAAGGCTGAGTAGCCTACATCCTTCCTCTAACTGAGCCATCAACACACGCACACACACACACATACACACACACACACACACACACGCACACACACATGCACGCACACACACGTGCACACACACACGCACGCATGCACACACACACACACACACGCGCCCACACAAACAAACACACACACAAACAAACACACACACACACACACACACACACACACACACAAGCACTCATCTTATCTCTTCTTCTCAAGAGGTCCTGGTCTCCATTCTGTCTACCGCCAGACTTTGCTCAGAGCTAGTTACCCTACTCTCACCTTATCAGCCATGATGGGTCTCTGTTCCCCCGGTATCTCTGGCCCAGAGGCTCAGCCAGGAGGAGAGAGGATCCACACTCAGGACCAGGCAGGGAGAGCTCATTGGCTCATTGGCTGAGGTAGGAGTAAATAGCCTATATGATACAATCTAATGAAAATTAAATCATCACGATGAGACAATCTAGTGAAAAGCTGCACAAAAAATAATGAAGATTTATTTATTTATTTATTTATTTATATATAGGCCACATTTTCAGAGGTGCAGAATCGCTGCAAACATAGCCTTAGCAGCCTGCATATACGATGGTAAAATAGCTGGTTAACTGCCAGCTCCGGTACTTTAGAAATAAAATGTTTACAAATGGACAAATTATGTTTGCGCAATCAAATGGCTAAATTAACTGATTATAGGGCTAATCTGAACGGTGCAATCCCCAAATTAGTGCAAGTGGCCTATCTCTCTCCTCTCTATGACTGACAGTTTAGAATGGAAGCTGTTTCCCTATTTGAATGAAAGTTAAGAGGCAAAGAGCCACTGTGTCTACGCGTTTGTTTACCTACTTAAAGCCCATGACAAGACAAGTTCTCCGGCCATCGGGAGGGGCATTGTTCAGCAGCTTTGTCAATGGAACAATATAATGACCTCTTGGTTTAATAGCATTCAAATTGTGGAACTTCCTTGGTCACGTGATTAGGCTTGTAGCCTATGGTCAATTAAGTTAATGTGAAAAAGAAATGACTTTGCCGTAATGAGTTTTAGCATACCTTAATTCAATAAAACTTCCTTAATACAAGAAATAGCAGCCGGATAATCTAAATAGGCCTACTGCCCAATCAGCAAAACTAGGCTATGCTTAACTAAATGAGATCACTACAATATAAATACATTAATTAAGTATAGCGATAAGGGAAGTTTTATTTTATTGTATTTATTTATTTTTTAACTAGGCCTAGACATGAAGTTGGTAATATTCACCAATATAGGCCAGTATCCTATTTGACTTTTCCCACATACAGCATAATACAAATAATAATAATAATAATAATGGGCCTACTATTAATACTAGCAGTAAAAATAACAATTACACAAATAATACAACAATTACACAAATAATAATGATAATTATTAAGCAAATAATAAAACTGCTATAAGAATACAATGCAACATATCAATGATGTTGTTTGTTGTATTATTATTATATTATTATTATTATTATTGCTTATATATTAATAATAATTGCATTGCTAATTGTGGGTTAATGGTTAAAGCAGACTAGTTGTAAAACAATCATAATATAGTAGGCCAGGTAGCCTAGCTTATAACCGCAGAAACATTTCAGTAATAAAAAGTTTATTTTAGGTGTTACAAATTTTGTGTGAGAAACTTAAAAACAGTCTAAGCTGTAGGCCTACTACGCTACAAAACGAAATAATAATAATACTTGTAAAAAATAAAAAATAAAAAAATAAAATAAAATAACAAGAAAAGCACGTTCAAATACATAGCCTAGCTCGAATATTAGGCCTCAACATGCTTTATGAACAGTGGCCTACCCTGTGGTCAGTGATTCAGCACATCAGAATAACCTCGACAACAATGAATCTGACAAGGCTGGCTCTTAGTATAAGCTTTTGGTCATTTCATTCACATGACTATGTGAATAGAAAGAGGAAAATAACTTAGAGTCCATTTCGTTCCTCACCACGCTCTTATACCTGGTAAAGTAGCCTGAAACGTCCCTGGTTGACCAAATGCTCCCTCGGCATGTCCTGTGTTTGTGTCAACAAAATGGTTGTTGGGCATTTGCGTTGCCCTTGTCATGGATGACACACAGGGCATAGATGGCATACTAGGATAACCGCAAACGTATGAGTTGTTTTCATATACATAGGGATTGTAAGAGCCAATTGTCACATTGTATGAGCCTGAAGTAGACCCCCCCATGCATGGCCTGCCGTCCCGAACCAACACGGGCACAACCACCCGTCTCGGTGAAGGTCGATAACCTGCCAGTTCCAAAGATTTGTCTTGTCTTTGTCGCTTGCACTTGTACCTCCTATTTTGAAACCAGATTTTGACCTGAGTTGAAGTCATCTTCAGCACATGGGCGAGTTGGTCTCGCTCCGGCGCAGACAGGTAGCGCTGCTGTTTGAAGCGCCTTTCCAATTCAAACACCTGCGTCTGAGAGAACAGGACGCGGGGCTTCCTGCGCAGCCTGGGTTTGGTTTTGGTTTTCTGTGCGTTATTGTTATCCGTTTGTCCGTCACAGCCTAGTGAATCGTCAAGGTCACACATAGGTCTACCTGATGGAAAAAAACGGAAATGTTATTCTTAATTGGATACAGAAAGTAGGCCTACATGGGCTATAGGCCTATGCACATCAAAATGGTAATGTAATGAGAGGAATGGCTCACCCCTTCATTTCTCTATCATTGAGTCATTATTTTGTTTTCATTATGGTTTGTTTTTTTGTGACTTGAGAGGGAATTGTATAATGGAATTGGTAACTCTGGACTGCAGGGATGGGGACAATTTGTTAAGATAGCCTACCCAATGCATCAGAGGTTAAAAGTGTGAGTTAAATGAATGAGAATTATCCGATTTGTGAGTTGTGAACATTTCAGTGCCTAATTGACATTCACAGAAATATTTAGCTCTGAAATTGCACCAGCCTTTAAAAATAAACCATATATTCTCTGTTAAAGGCCAGCGTACCTGGGTCCTCATTCATATCCTCTTCTGTCGCGGAACAGCTGCCCCTCGGGATGTCAATATCGTCCGAATCGAAGTTGCATTTCACCTGTGCCGCGTAGATGCACGGGTTCTCCTGGTTCTCCTGGTTCTCCTGGTTCTCCAAGAAGTCGAACCTCCGAAGCGCACTGTGCACGCGCTGCAGATACCCCGAGTCCTGCTGCTCTGGAACCAACAACCCGCGATTATTCACAACCTGGTAGGAGTTCTGATGTTCCAGCTTCAAGATATCCTCTACAGAGAATGGCGTTGAGGTCACAGGGCTGGGAAGCATCACTTAATGGTTTAGTTGCGGAACTGCAATGAATATTAAGGCCTAATTGCAATTTTAGTCCTGATGCTGCCAAACGTGAACGATTAGTGTTAAGTGGCAGGGTATTCTGAGCCGTTTAGTTAAGCGACCAAGACACCTTTCTATTCTGTTGTAAACCTCTCCAAAGAACTGGCCAATAGCCAGGCGAGTGACGAGTCACCACATCTCACGCACTAACCACTCCTTTCTGCTCATCTTACAAGGAAGACAGGATACTTCTGACTCGGTCTCCTCGATTAAATGGAGGGAGGGAAGGGTTGCTTTACGTTTTCTCTCAGGTGGGGTTATGGTGGTTTTACATTTCAGCCTAATGGTATTAGAGTAGATAGTATAATCCCGTGATATAGTAAAACATCTAAGGACATGTAGTATACCATAGCCCTATGGCTACACTTTCCTCAAAACAGCTAAAATGTCAGGTTTCCTATTCGTGATCCAGCCAAGTCTCTTATATTATGTCCCGCTCTCTGTGTGAACTCTTTGATTGGGACAGAATGGACATCAAATTAGTGCAGGTCCTCGCGGTTGAGTGAGCTTGCCCGGCAAGGTGGATGTCCAACAGGTTTTCTCTGATGCTAACTTCCAACGACCTATTAGTGTGCTTAGGTCACAACAAACAGTAACATTACACCTGATGTTGTGGAAGTGGAGATGCGGCGGCGCCAGGCTGCGATGCTTGGCTGAGGCTGAGACGCGCCGGAACACGGAGATCCGACCCGATAAGTCCTGAAGCCTTATCTGAGACAGGCTGAGTAAGCCTCACCTGCTAAATGACATCTAATTTGATCTAGTAGCCTAGGCTACTCTAGGAAATCCAATTCTCAACTGAG
The DNA here is from genome assembly GCF_949987555.1 of Borostomias antarcticus. NCBI lineage: Eukaryota > Metazoa > Chordata > Actinopteri > Stomiiformes > Stomiidae > Borostomias > Borostomias antarcticus. The sequence goes on from NC_140256.1 coordinate 1,878,970, forward strand.
ACAGTAAATGAATAATAAATAGGCTAAACCAATAAAGGAATAAATAGATAAATAAATAAATTAATAAATAAATAGGGGTCGATTGTCTTATTAATTTTGACCCTCAAGTCCAAGTTTTAGGTTGCTTTGAATGTAAGGACATCCACAGAGAAGACAAAGGCATACAGGCTATGTGATGGTGTTGATAATGATAAATTGCTAAATTTAAATATTACCCTACATGTATTTCCGTGCTTCATCAAAGTTAAAGCCTTTCTGATGAGATTATGCTGTGTCTATCAAGCCTACATTTTATTCGATATGCCCAAACACTTTAATTACGTATTTAACATACGAATGTATCTGTTTAGAATAAATTGACTCAATTAGTCACTAATCCTCTACAATTCCTTGAAAAGCTCTGAATTCTTGTTACATTTGATCACCCTATCACTTATTCAGTCTCATAGCAGTATCCCGGATTAGAAAATGGAGCAACACTAAACACCTGATTCTTAACTTCACAAGACGGAAATCTAATCCCGTTTCATTAGCCTATATTAAATAATGCCGGATAGTGCTACCATTTCTTGTTGAAACTTATATACTGCATGAAAAACATCCATGGAGCCCAATATCATTCTATTTTGGGGAAGGGGCCGGGATTATTAAGTGCGAATACTGTTCAGTATGTATTCACTTTTGTAATACCTGTTGTAATGCAATATTCTAGGTGGATTTCCTCTCCACTTCAAAATAGCCTATTACATAATCAACATGCTCTTCCAATAAGTGCTCTGTTATTGGGGATTTCTTCCTTTGACAAATATGTGACATGAAGCCTCCTGATTTTTTTTTTTTTATAAAAAGTGTGAATTTGTCAGATATGAGCACATGACATGTGACACTATAGGGGTAACAAGCCAAAACCTCAAAAGCTCTACATTGCATTACATAGCAATTCTATAGGCGTGCATTTCTGTAGGGAATTGATAGGGAGGTTGAGAGGAGAGACGGCTATGGGGGATTTCAAGGTGTCTTGTTTGATGGGTAAATTACTTAATTGCGCAATGCTACCTGTGTTCTCTGAACGCTCGGAGCTGCATGAAGAGGCCAGGGCGCTCCGAGTTTCAGCAGCACCTCTAGAGAGAAAACCCTTCTCCCCTAATTCAACCATTTGTCCCCAAACTGTAACATAAGAAGCCGGTTAAGTGGCGCTCACCACAAAATACCCTAATTCATCATAGAGTAAAATAGGAGGATGATAGAAGGTGAAAGAAGAGCTGGACTCATCCTTCTTTGAATGAAGTAGAAGTGCCTTTCTTCTGACCAATTTGTCACCAAAGATCTTCATCAAAATGTTATATGAGATTCATTTGTGTTAGAGAACCCTTCTGCCCATTGAGTGTTCACTTACAGCATCAACGTTATATTGCTGTGGTTTCAGTACTGGTGCTTTGCGAATCAGTAATATGTAATAAAAGCTGAATATCATCAACTATGACTAAAGTTATGCACTGCTGGTGGAAACTAGCTACAAGATTTGTATCTACACACAGACTGCTGCAATAGAAAGAAATACATATTTTGGGGTAAATAAATGTAATTGGACAAAATGGGGAATTAGTCTAGACTCAAATTTAGCTGGTTAGCTGGGATCACAAGTTTATGGTATTTGAATCTTAAAACTGCTCAAGTTGAAATTATTTATTGTCAGCTGATAGTCTTCTCTCTGAGTTGTCTGGAGAGGAATGCCTTTGGGGTGGGAGGGGGCAGATGGGGGCTCTTGGGTGTGGAGGGGGCAGATGGGGGCTCTGTATATGAAACAGCCTCTCATCTCTACTGCTGCTGGGCAGAACTACCATCAGGGGAAGTCTGCAATCCTCAGGTGCTGTCAGTCAGCCAGCCAGTCAGTCAGTCAGCCAGTCAGTCAGTCAACCAGTCAGTCAGTCAGTCAGCCAGTCAGTCAGTCAGTCAGTCAGTCAGTCAGTCAGTCAGTCAGTCAGTCAGCCAGTCAGCCAGTCAGTCAGTCAGTCAGTCAGCCAGTCAGTCAGTCAGTCAGTCAGCCAGTCAGTCAGTCAGTCAACCAGTCAGTCAGTCAGTCAGTCAGCCAGTCAGTCAGTCAGCCAGTCAGTCAGTCAGTCAGCCAGTCAGTCAGTCAGTCAGTCAGTCAGTCAGTCAGTCAGCCAGTCAGTCAGTCAGTCAGCCAGTCAGTCAGCCAGTCAGTCAGTCAGTCAGTCAGTCAGTCAGTCAGTCAGCCAGCCAGTCAGTCAGTCAGTCAGTCAGTCAGCCAGTCAGACAGTCAGTCAGTCAGTCAGTCAGCCAGTCAGCCAGTCAGTCAGTCAGTCAGTCAGTCAGCCAGCCAACCAGTCAGTCAGTCAGTCAGTCAGTCAGTCAGTCAGTCAGTCAGCCAGTCAGTCAGTCAGCCAACAAGTCAGTCAGTCAGTCAGTCAGTCAGCCAGCCGGTCAGTTAATCTTCTTTTCAAGCTCCCCTCTATACTGTAAACACACAGACACAGTCTGTAGCTGGCCTCAACAATGGAGATTTATGTTGCCTGGAAATGCAAGGAGAAGTTTGAATTGGTGCGTTATATTTGGCATACAGCTCTGTGGTCCATTCTGTGTTCATCGGAGTAATGCTTGGTCTCAAGTGCTTCAGTGCAGATGATTCAATGCCACCACTAGATGTCTCTGCTAGACTATAGCAAGCATTCTCCACACAGGCTAGAAACCCGCAATATTTAAAAACAAATGCAAATACATTTTAATTGAACGAAACAATGATTATGCATAATGTTTGTCAAAATAATAATAGTTATTATTTCTGAATATATTGTTGGAGTCTGATAGACATGCAGTACAATGTCTAGTGAATCTCTTACAAACAAACACAGCACTCTCTTTTGTCATCTCAAAGTAATTATTGTCACAATCTTGCATACAATGTTGGGATTGTTAATACATACAAATTACATTACAGTTTAATAATGTAACTGACAATATTGTGATGTGCTTTCACCAAGCTTATGAAACATCGCCCTCTGGTGGTCGAGAAGACATGGGGCGTATTCCAGAAAGCAGGTTTAGTGAAAACCCTTGAGTTTGCTAACCCTGAGATTGAATTGCATTGAACTGAATCAGATGAATTTACAGATGAAAATTAGCTAATTATCTAACTCTGGCACATTTACATTGATGTGGAAACGGAAATGTTGATTGATGTGCATGGCCCCCTTTTAAAGAAATAATTCAATAAATCTCAGGGTTGGCAAAGTCACTAAACCCACTATCTGGAAGACATCCATGGTCGGTTCACTCTGCTTTTTGGATGACAAGCCAGCGAGACAGCTTTGAATACACATGTTGCATGTTCAGTATTGCTCAAAACCAGAATATCCAAGAGTCTTTTGGAATGGTATGAGTAGAGTTAGGCATATGCTAGAAAAATAAAAGAAACAATTTATATATATATATATATATATATATATATAGTTGTTTTATTTAGCTTACATAGAATATCGACTGTACAACTGTGATACACTCTGTTCAAACCCTAGTTTGAATCTACTGTATCTTTAGTCAAATTTGATCTGATTCCCATTCTCCTTCTTGGGTATTTCCCCATAGAAATGAGAGGGTTGTGGAGCGCGCTGGCAGGATGAGCTGGACTGCATCTAACCCTCCCTACTCTCAGTCACACTCCGCTTCACTGCTCATCGGATTCGTCACGCTGCCGATGAATATGCCACAAGTTTCCTGGGAGGGAGGAGGACATGATGAATAACGCACCCAGAGAGACGGCCATCTTATTACAACGATGACAGTACAAGATTTAATCTACCCATCAATTTGTTGTTGACAGCGTGCAGTTAATGTCGCCTAATTACTGTTGCCAGCCTACTTAAGCCTAAGAGCCACAGTATGGACGTCATGACATCTGTGACCTTTCACACAGAACGGTAAGATCAACTTGACTTGCTGAGATCAACAACAACAACAGCATGAAGAGTCACTGTGCTCTACTGGCCGCCCTCCAGAACGTGTACTCTTCAAGAACCAGGAAACGGGCCGGGAAAATCATTAGTGATTCCTCACATCCTGGATTCAACCTTTTTCAACTCCACCCATCCAGCAGTGCTACACTGTCTACCAAAACTAGCAGACACAGGAGCAGTCATCATAAGCTCATAAGCAGCTGACCAGTACCTGCTCTGCCATAGCTGCTCGTTTCTCCAGACAGTTATGACACCCTGCTTACACACAAATACTGTATTGTACAATACTAAACATCATTTTCATTTCCATACATGATGCACATTATTGTTTGCACTACAACACACCCACTATGTATATTGTCTGTCTTTATGATCTGTATATTTCTTGTATATTGTATATTGTGAATGACTTCACACTTTATTGTCCTCAAGTAGAAATTCCTTTCCACAATACTGTACATCGAACACACAACAGCACACAGTAACTCCATACAATTACAACACCGTAGAATTAAAGGTGCACACGCAGGTGTGCTGAGCATGGCCTACGGTTCAGGGCAGCTATGACTTCTGGGATACGGCTGTCTGTACAATATATTGTTTGTATTGCTTGAGAACCACCAACAATATGGACCAAATTATTTGTGTGTGTTAAAGCTGCAATCATTGATTTTATTCAAGATTCAAGATCCGTTTTTTCACATTGTCAAAACTAATTAAAACCACTTGAGCCATAATGTCACCATAGATTGTTGCACTGAGCCGTAGCATCCTAATAGCGTCCTACTTCAATGACTCATCCCTACCGGTCGCCGGTCTGTTGTTATTCCAGCGTTTCTGCCTGTGATGTCAGGCCGGCTGTGCCTTGGCTCCGCCCCCTCTGCCTACTGTATATGGTTCTGGACATTCGTTTTAACCTTTTGTTTGTGAACAAGTCTACTGGCATCTAGCAGAATTTATTGGTAAAATAAAACCACTGGTTGCAGCTTTAACTTACAACTTACCTCCAATAAATGTGATTCTGATTCTGATACTGATTTTGATTCTGATTCTGATTCTGATTCTGAATTACGGGGCGGGTCCATGAGCCGCCCAAACACGGCCAACCATTCACTTCCATTCATTTTTTAGACCAGGTTTACGCTAAAACTACCAGACTGATTTTCATGAAACTCGGTGAAGGGGTGTAGCATGGGTCAACTAACAACCCATTCAATTCTGGAGTGGATTCGAATCTCAGGTGGGCCCACAAGCCGGTCAAACACAGCCGGGCTGGCCCATTCACCTCCATTCATTTTTTGGACTAGGATTAGGCAAAAACTACCAGACTACTTTTCATGAAACTCAGTGGAGGGGTGTAGCATGGGTCAGTGTAGAACTCATTCAGTGTTGGCGTGCGCAGAGCCATGAATGCATTCAGAGGCGTTGGTCTGCGCTCTTTGAGTCCCATTTGTAGTTGATTGAATGGGCTTGGTTGGAATTATTTTGATCAGGGAAGAGAATGCCCCCCTGTGGCCATCAGCAAATTCCTGTCTACTATGAAGGTCTCATAACAAAACCAGGCCAGGTCAAGCCTGGCTTATGTGTGTGGCTGGAAGTGGAAATTAGGTAAGGGATAAAAAGGTTGGAGTGAAAGGATGAACATGTAGCGGTTTGGGGTATAGTCCCATAAAGTCATCCCCACTGGGTCCTGAACCCTCGTCTCCCGGGTGGGAGTCCAATGCTCTGACCGCTACTCTACTTGTGCAGTGGAGATCGGCAAGTTGATTTCGGTGTCCTTCTTGATTTTAGTGTGCTGGGACTACTGCCTCTTGTGGTGCCAACAGAGCTAACCTGCTCATTGGGAGCAATTAGTTAGCAATTAGGGGTTAGGTATTTTGCTGAAGGACACTTCGACATGTGGACAGTTGGGTCTGGGATTCGAACCACTGACCCTTCGATCACTGAACGACCCGCTCTACCAACTGAGCTACAGCCGCCCCGGAAAGCAATGTGATGGGCTGTGAAAGTGGATCAGAAGATGACTTGTGTGTGAGTGTCTCTTTAAGTCAGTAATGTTAAAATCTCTTTATTAAGTTCTGCTACTGTACATCACCTATCCTGGAGACTGGAGAGCAGTCCAAAAAAAGGACTACTCATAATCGGCATGAAATTATATCTCTCTCTCACAGAGATATCCACGCTTATATCTCTCTCTCACAGAGATACCCATGGTTCCGTTCTCTCGTTTCCTCGGGCACTTTGCAGTTTCAGCTCGTTTGTGCTCAAGTTGAAGAAAGTTCATTTTTATTGGGACGTGCTCTCGCTGTCCTTCCTTCTGACTTCATGGATCCTAAGCAGATTCGTCACACCCAGCGAGAACTGAGGGACTTTGGTCAGCGGATTCAATACTGGTTTATCTCAAGTCAAGACGATGAGGGCGCAGATCTGTTGTTCAGATTCGTGACGAGCGTGTGTGGTTGTTTCCTTTCATCGTTCAGTGGAGGAGGGAGGGACTGTGGGTTGACATTAAATGAATATTTGCATGATTATATGATCTAAAATGATAAATAGCATGTGAGTGGTTGCAATACAAATCTACCCATTTTGATATAATGAAGTGTATTAAGTGGAAGATTCTGTTAAATGAAAGCAGCCAACACAGTTATTACCATATGCCAGATATGATCTTTTATTTATTATCAGCAAAAGACACTGAGTTGATGCATTGGGAACTTTCATAACTTTTCAGCACAGAGAAAAACCCCATACATACTGTGTATATACAGTCGGGGGATATATGAAGTTGGGTATGTTTTAAAGTGCAAGTGATTCACAAGGATCAATCATGCGTATCATAGCTACTGTATTTGGAACTTCAGTGAGCTTCAGCTTTCTCAAATTCCTGATTACATTTGAGTTTTGACAGCAAAGTAACCACACTTGTATGATTAGGATTGTAATCTGACTCATCGCTAGGGTAGTTTTAATTCAAAGTACTACAACATATATATATATATACGCATATTCATATTTCAAGTCTTGAGAGGAAAGAGTACCATGAAGTTCCAGAGTCTGGGAGCCTAGCCATCTGGCTGTATTAATATGGGGTGCCAACAGGAAACACTAGTGCTGATTTGACAATGAGCTGATTTCGCCTCTAATCCAGTACCTCCCCCAAGCACCCTCTTCATGACATCAAACGAATATCCCACTGAATAGAACTAACTTCCTGCTCTACATTTAAAAACAGATATATCATTTCAAATTTGCCTTTCTATGATTTTCATACCACCCCAACAGTTTACAAAACACAAATTCTCTATCCATACTCCAGCACTACAATGAACCATCCAGGTTTGGGCGAATCTTCTTCACAACAGACATTCAATATAAGGTACATTCTCTGAAGTAACCCAAACCTTTGATAAGCAATCGTGGTCTAAAGGAAAATAAATGAACAAAAAGGCTCTTGGCAAACCTATTCACTGCAAGGAAACATTCAGAAATAAAAGCAGAAAATACAAAGACATAGACTGATACAGAGTTCGTTGAATGTGATATATCAAATAAAATACAGTATTGAGATAGCAAAACATACTGTATGCTAATGACCTTGGTGGACACTGTAAAGACTACGGTGTGGGATGAGGGACAAACAGGATGATGGGTGGATCATAGAAGGATTTTCGCTTGTTTAGCAGCAACTGTTCGGTTCTGGATTCATCCAGGGACAACACAGACATATTGACAGTACATAAAGTAGCCCCAACCCTTCAGAATGCAAAAATATTTGAACTAATAATATATGGTTATAGGGTAAAGAAAATAAATGTTTCAATTGAACAAGTGCGGAATGTTTCAATGCCCTTTTATAGTGGTCAAGAAATGCAAAGTGCATATTTAACATGGTAATCAGATATACTACAGTGCGAATACAGTCCTTGGATATCTAAGTGATTCTTTTCAAACTGGTCATATTTCTTTATGCACCACATGACTACAAAGAGCAAGATTCTTATTCACAAAAAAAAAAAAACAACAACCTCAACCACAACAGAACCAGCAACAAAATGGGGGAATGGACATCATGTTGCCTGCATGCTTCACTGTGAGTATGGCAGCAAACAGGCTGTTGTCTCGTTCACACAGCGTCAGCTGACACCGGATGAAGTACAAGGGCCAGGTTGTATGTTCCTGTGAATCCTCCGTGAGAGAGATTATTGCATAGTTTGTGAATTCTTAACGCTGCTCATCATTTGGTATCGAAAAACCACCACGTCTCATTACAGCAAAAAGTTCTGATCCCTTCTGTAACTTGTGCCTCCGGAAGCTTCCTTCAGCCAAAACGCTAGCAATATGTACACTTCACACACTGAAAGTCCCTCCTATCATCCTCCATCCAATCAAGTCCCTCCTATCATCCTCCATCCAATCAAGTCCCTCCTATCATCCTCCATCCAATCAAGCACGTATTGAGTCATTTCCTAACAGTGAGCCATCTAAGAGGATTTGGTTTTGCGCAACCATGTTGCATGATGTTACAGTAACATTGATGTTGCACTTGTGGCTTCACCACAGTATCTATCTGCCTCTTTATCTTTGCTTTAAGAGTATACAAAAACGTTTCCGGCAATCAAACTGTTTATGCTGATGCACCCATAACTGCGATTTTGACCCGGCACCTTAAATGACTGAGTGTGCTATATTGTATGTGTCGTTGTGGTCCCATGTAACACTCTCAAAGAAGATCACCTGACTTGAATGACCAATGACTTGTTCCCCTATGGCCAGCACAGAGTCATGACAGGGTCCTAGTCAGTCAACAGAGCGGATAGTGTGGAAAATGGCGACTCACGTTTGATAATCAACCCCTATTCAAACATAGGAGCCATTATCAAACTGGATTTTTAAAAATTTGATATCTGCAAACTAACTAAAATTACAACAACATCACAAAATAAAAACTTAAATAATATAGTAGGAAAATAAATATCAATATTATACCAACAAGGCTTTTAAATAGTCATTCTCGACACTGGAAGTCAGTGTTTTATATACATCCAGCCCTCCATGTCCGATTCACCAGGGAGAACGTTGTTCATCAGTCCAGGAAGGTGGCTTCTCTCAACAGGCTTTACCCTGATCACTGGATATCCTATACGCTGTCTCATATACTATTAAATATGGAGAATTTATTTACCAAATGTGGTCCCAAGTATTTACCTGGAGCTCAATTTACTTCTCAACTTTTCAGGAGACAGTTTTCCGCATACTGATTTGGCCTAGTCCTAGATTAAAATGTCTTCCATTGTAGATACATTTTAGGATTAGGATTAGGATAATCTAAAACAGGAAACCGGCCCTGAGAATATGCACAGCCTCCACCTGAGTTAGGGGCTGCGTGTTTGGGCATTATCGGTAGTTTCAAGTTCCTTCAAAGGACTGGCTATGGCTGTTTCAGATAAATAACTAGGTAACGTTACACATAAAATAATTGGTCTGTCAGAACATAAAAGTGACACTCATATCAACAGCACATGCTCACTATAACTTGTCTCATCATACAGAACTTAATGAAATATATCATACATCTAACAATAATTGAATTATCACAATACATTTTCTATTGATGAACTAAATTGGTGAATTTTATATTCTATTAATGGATGAATATCTGTATTCTGCAGATTTCTCAAACTATGGATGATTTGTGCTCTAAAGATGTAGACCTCTCGGGCAGGTTTGTGCTTGGATTCATGGACCAAGGCCTTCTGCATGTCTCAAGGGATTCTGACTTAGGTATAAGGTTGACAGAGATGAACTGGGCTGCGTTTCCCAGAGGCATCGTAGCGCTACGTTCATCGTAGCGCTACGATGAACGCCGTAGCTTACGATGAACGTAGCGCTACGATGCCTTTGGGAAACGCAACTCTGGACCGTGTTCAACAGAAGTTGTGATTTAAAGAGATAGTTTAAACGAGAGGGAGGGGGGGGGTATCTAACAACAATGCTCAAAATATGATATGGAATATTCTAGACACTCATTAGGCATTCTCCCGTCTGATAATGGAATGGTTTTTAAACACCCTCGAGATTGGGCCACAGTTTACTGCTTTAAGGTTTTTGAGGAGTGCGTTTCTAGAAGTTTCTAAGGTGGGAGTTAAGAGCTGTCGCCGGCGGCGCGTTTCTTGCCGAAGTGACCGGTGGAGTCTCTGTTTCTGGGCTGGATCTTGTACATGTGTGGACCCATGGACCAGCGCCAGCTCGCGCGGGTCTCCGGCCCGGTGGGGTCCGCGGCGGCGGCGACGGCGGCGGTCGAGGGACACGGCTTGTTCTGTAGCAGCTGGAAGAGCATGGTCATCTCCGGGCCCAGTCGGGACACCATGCTGGCTCTGACCAGGTCCACCGTCTCCTCCTCACAGTCCATCAGGCTCTGGAGGAGCTTCCCATAGAACCTACGAGACCACGCAGTTACACATCATTAATACAGGAGAACACTCGGATTGTGTTTCTGGAGGGAAAAAAAATCTGTTGAAACATAAACTACAACCTCAAAACTAAGCTTCTACCCTTCCAATTGTATTTGAAATGCACCAAATGCTAACAGATACTTATTAACACAATAATTGCGTTTAACGTCAGAAAAGTCAGTGTACTACTACTTGCCAGAACTCACAAGTGCATCTCCTTTCTAAAACAAGTGACTAAAAGCATAATCCAGTGCTGAAGGCAAAGTGCAAGAATAGCAAACTAAACTCCCAAATCAAATGCCCTCCGCAAATAACGTATCGAGCAGGATTTCCTGGACGCTCACCTATTGGGGAAGTGGCTGGGCAGCTGGGCTACTTCTCCTATGGCGTCAGGGTTCGATCTGGCCACAGCGCAGATGTCCAGCTTGCTGTAACACTCCTCCTGAACCTCTGAGATCATTCTTTGGAAGGTGGAGCATCGGCGTATGGCGAGGAAAACCTTTGAGGTGATGCCGTTGGCAATGCATTTGAGGCTCTCCTTCACAAAGGCTTTGCCCTGCACATAATCAACATCACCTTGTTTAAATGAGACGGCGGGGAGTTCTTGTAATTACATCTTGCAACTACAGTATCTTGGTTATTCCTGTTCTGTAATATCAAGCTCCAATGCAGTGTCAGATGGGTAAGAGGGATGGAAAAGGAGAAAGAACCCACCTGAGTGTCAAACTTAGCAGCGCTATACAGGAAGGACTTGCAGATGTCGTGCATGCCATCTGTGTCACATGTGGAGTTCTCCAGACAGGCGAAGGCCCCACAGCCTACCTGGAGGGCACTGTTCAGACAGCGTGCCACGTCTGCTGTAAACACAAAGAATGGACCGTCAACGGGGTACGCACGGGGGGGGGGGCGGAGGGGGGGGGCGGGGGTGATGTATGTTATGCATTGTTGATTTGCTGCCAAGATTTTAGTCATTTAGACAAATTACATCTCGACTGGTCACTGCACACTGAAGAGTCTGAACACCGCCATACTATTTTGGATAATTACACTACTGGCAAAGAATTTTTTGAATATTCCATTGTTTTGGTTCTTGGAACAGACTTGCGACCGACAGCACCAAAAATACCCAGAGGTCTCTTGGGGAATAATGACACATGCACTCTGTCTCTCTCTCTCTCTCTCTCTCTCTCTCTCTCTCTCTCACTCTCTCTCTCTCTCTCTCTCTCTCTCTCTCTCTCTCTCTCTCTCTCTGTCTCTCTCTCTCTCTCTCTCTGTCTCTCTCTCTCTCTCTCTCTCTCTCTCTCTGTCTCTCTCTCTCTCTCTCTGTCTCTCTCTCTCTCTCTCTCTCTCTCTCTCTCACTTACACACACACACACACACACAGTGGTATGAGTGTTGCTTATTTAGGATCAAGTTCTGCTGACAGTCACTTTTGGCACCAGAATCCTTGTTTCCACTCCACTCAGATGTGACAACACAATACCATGATTCTCCATTGGCAGGCGTGCCTAACACCTCTTAACCCCATCAACATGAACTGAACACACTTAACAACACAGGCACGCCTAACCACCTCTGAACCCCCATCACCTCTGAACCCCCATCACCTCTGAACCCCCATCACCATGACCTGGACACACTTAACAACACAGGCATGCCTAACCACCTCTGAACCCCCATCACCTCTGAACCCCATCACCTCTGAACCCCCATCACCTCTGAACCCCCATCACCTCTGAACCCATCACCTCTGAACCCCCATCACCTCTGAACCCATCACCTCTGAACCCCCATCACCTCTGAACCCCCATCACCTCTGAACCCATCACCTCTGAACCCCCATCACCTCTGAACCCATCACCTCTGAACCCATCACCTCTGAACCCCATCACCTCTGAACCCCATCACCTCTGAACCCATCACCTCTGAACCCCCATCACCATGACCTGGACACACTTAACAACACAGGCAGGACTTGGTTTTATGCCCATTCCTCATAGACTTGACGTTCAACTATATCACACATATGTTCAACTATGTCACACATATGTTCAATTATGTCACACATATGTTCAACTATGTCACACATATAGTCATATCTCAGACTCCGTATCAAAAGGCAAGCTTGTGTTTTACAGCTGCATAAGCTATTCACACCTTAAAAAGACTCAAAACAAAATGACAGCCAATTAATCAATCTATTGCCCATTTCCTCAAACTCGAACAAGTTCATGACAAGAATCAGACAATAGCATATATATTAAATACATATATAATGTATATATATATATATTAGTAATCATATAGGCCTTCATCAGGAGATGATAGTCACATGCTTCTGTTAAGTTGTGTTTGTTGTGCATTTTGGGACCAGCTCACAGGCATCAGAAATCAAATGTGATCAAATGATAAGAGACAGCTACAGTACCATGGTACCATGGCTTTATATCACAGATCAACAACCAGAAGCTCTCCCAAACGAGGACTAGAGATGCTTACAGTAGATGCTAAGATAAGGCCTGCAGTGTGCCTGGCTAGATGCGAGTAATAGCATCATGGAGATGATAACAACATCCTTGGCCAGAGCCCAGTATTGAATGTCTTCACCTACAGCCTTCACTTTTGCAGGCCTAGTTCACTAACGTGTCTTCCAACCTTGTATGTGGATGTGATTTATCTTACAGGATCATGTCCTGCCTCGCCTATCAAAACACACACCGTGGGCTCCGAGGACATCCTGGAGAGGGAGGCTCAGTTTATAGAATTGAGATCAAATAACTTTCTTTCCAAAAGAGAGGTTGCAGACATAGGAAAGAAAGGTGTAAATGCATTTAATTGATGATTCACACACCTGTAGAGTTATTTATGTTTTTTCTTCATCCCTACTTTCATCCCTAAAGTAGCCTACAATTAGGCCTACAGTGTCCAGCCTATTAGCAGGCCATATATTAATAACATGAGTATAGCTTTTTCATCTCGATCATCTTATTTGAAACAGCCAAGCATCCAATCAATAGGTTATGCGAGTCTCCGAGGCTCCGACACTCCATCTTTCCTTTTTGATTTTGTAAAGGGACCCCCCCCCCCCTACCCGCCCTCCCCCTCCCCTCTCCCCCACTCATGTTATATCCGTAGAACAGCTTGATGCACTGAGACACAGCAGGGGGGCCGGTGCGCGACCACCGGTCTCCCACAAACTCACCCCCGGGTTCTCCCAACGAGAAAAAGCTCACATTCCTCCACTACTACTCACTATCCCCCAAACACTCATATCCTAGGCAAACACGTTCAAGAGTGGGCTATTGTTAACCCACACTAACCCAAATTGGTAGGCTACCAAATGAACATTAAGCCCATTACCGATTCCGACATCTCAATTACAACAATGTTCACGCGCAGGTGTCGAGGCTCGGTTCTCATCTGTTGCCGGTGGACCGCCGGTAACCGCGAGCCTTTTATGTCTGAGCTATTCGGTATTCTGCCGATCTAGGCGTTCACTTGGAAACAGGGCTGTACATTATATGAAGGGGTTTATGGCAAACATTAGTCCCCGCAATAGCAAATGAACAGGTTCGAATGCATGCACTTAAACAGATATAGTAAAAAGAGAACATGTTACTTACAAGGGCTATTTGCAGAAAAACGTGCTCTTCTGGGTGAATAGGACTCGTTTTTATCCAGTTCGTATGCAGATGCTATGAGCACCATTATAAGAAGAACTCCGGTCTTCAAAGGCATCGTTCCTTTATCACAGATGATCTAGCAAAATATTAAGGAGATTGTTTCTCTACAGTCAAATGAGTGTTTAAAAGAGCTCTAATGGTATGCGATACCGTGCTCTTAAGATAACAATTGTACTTCAGGTAGGCTATAGGTTACTCACTGCGGCTAATCCACATTGGACCGCACAGTCTACAGAGTTCTTTTGACGTGTGTGACACATAAGGCTTCAGCCTGCACGGGTTTATATGGGACTGCTGCACATTACGAGTCTCCCGTTTGGCCCAATCAGCATCCACTTCTGTGCCGTGTGTCTCTGCTGTCCTAATAGTTCTGTCATTTGGCCATTTTAATTAGTAAAAAAACATCTAGTCACTTAACATTAGCCTATGTCATTTTAATCCCAAGACCTGGTATTTCCGATTTGTAAGCCTAATAATCATTACCTGGCTTAATATGTCTTTGACCTACCAAAACAACACCTGACCGTATGGTTTGCTGCAATGTGTAGGCTGTATTTCACACTATTCAATCAGCATTGCATTCAGTCGGGAATAACGTGATATGGCCAATGCGTAAACGATGTAGTGGTAAAATAAGATAAGATAGGCTACAACTTTATTTGTCAAACCAAGATTGGACATTTGTCTAAACTTTATTGCAGTAAAGTTGAGCAGGACTGATTGGCGCTTATAGACGCTCTTTGGCAATGGGCCTTGGTTTCATCCACCAGGCCTTGAGTGACAGCGAACCTGGAGCCAAGCATCGATACATCAGGTGGAAGCCAGTCATATGTGTGTTTAACCAACTTGCGTTTTAGTCAAATTTAGTACGCACTTTGTCGTACTTAATATCTTTGAAAAAATATCAACAGAGAATATTCAAATGATTTAACTTTTATCGCACTGGCATTTTGCTCAACCAAGCTTAATACATGAGACCATTGTTGCTTTAACTGATGGAATGTATTTAACACTGAGATAAACTACGTTTTTATTGACATAATGTGTGTGTATAGACTTAATCGTTGACGCGATACTCTGCCTCTCATGCATGCAGGCGGGGAGCCAAGCCGCACCTGTCTGTCTGGGGGTAAGAGGGCTGTAGAACATACCAGACCCATGATGGAGCCGCCCGACGCGGATGTGACTATCAGATGAATCCTCTAGACTAGGCTACATTCATTAATGCTGGCCTGGTCATCGTGGACAACACCAATTAAATATTTAATAATAAATTGTCCCTGGCAGGCAATGCTCACAAATATGAGGCTACACAAAAAACGTTAACACACTTCTGGATGACCATAAAGATATGACCACTGGTGAACCCTCACACAGAAATGTAGGCGGATCATCTGTTCTCTGAATGTTGTCAAGATTATGTCAAAAGGCCAAAGGCAACAGTGGGAAACATCTACCGTGAGCAGTTGAGGAAGCATATCTGGTTGGTAGTCTGTCATTCAGATTCAGAATTTACTCGATTTAAGCACTTTTAAGATAAAAACAAGAGCCCGTATGTCTGCTTTGTGTCACATTACTTGTTTTCTTTATTGGATTTTCAAAGAGAAAATGTTTTTAATAGTGTCCCTTTCCCTTTATCCTGGTGCTTGGTGATCCAGATGCTATAATCCTGATTGGTTGGACCCCAGGGCGCCGTTAAGCAGCTACTTCGTCAAGTCCTCTCTTGGCAGCTCCTGCTCCCTGGGTAATTCAAACATGGCAACCGTCTCACTTACAAATCTGCTGGTTCCTTGATGAAAAAGCTTCGGGCTGTCTACTCTCATGATTATACCATACCGTGATTTGCTTTGCAGTGGTGAAATTTTAATCAAACTGTTACATCCCATGACTGCAATGAATTAATCAACTAACCTAAAAGCCAAAAACAAAGTTATTAACCTTATATGGTGATTTCTGCGCATAACCATTGATTCTTGAAGAGTAGTCAATGCCTTATCAATGCCTTACAAGCGTTGTTATCATACATTACTTATTTAATGACCTTTTTATTGACATGTGAGGTTTTAAGTGTATATTCACAAGGTTCTCAAGACGTCTGTCTGTTGGTCCATGTGAGCGATCACAGACTCCTCCTTCGGGAACAGCCGTACCACAAAACACATTTGAGGAGAGCAATCTGTGTCCTCTGCATAAGGAATAATGAAACCCTTTGTCAAGCTGAATTAGGTGACTCACTCTACTTTTCGGGATACGACAGACGTTATTTCCATGGTGTTAGAAGATGAGGGTAGAGTTCAATGAAAGGACACATTTGCTACCCAGAGTGAACACGTGACCAGGTGCTACACAATGTGGCAGATTTGCATCGATTTACATTGAGGTAGTTTAGCTGATGTCCTGATTAGAGGGCTCTTTGCATCCTCTCTGAATCTCCCTGAGACCATCACTAGCTGTCAAGGCCACTTCCCCCAAACGGTTACGAAATTACAGTTATATCATGAGGAAATAATAATCCCAAAGTTAAAATGTAGTTCATTGGAGTGATCAGTGTAATGTGTTGAAGTTTATCAGTGTAACTAATCACAACAAGCCACATTTGTGTCATGTTTGACATTAAGCACCACTGACCCAATCCCTACTTTCCTAGGGACTGCTATTATATTCTATGTGGATATTTGGTTGTCTGTGTCTGTACGAAATGTCTGTTACAAAGTGTAATTACATTGCATTTAGATATAGCCAGATATAGAGATAGTTTTGTAGGTATAGAGATAGTTTTGTAAAGTAGTACACTACTCTAGCTGCTGATAGAGAAATATCACCTGAGGGTCCTGCCATAATGCTTCTGTCCACAAGAGGGACTTTGAGGAGGTGGTCTTCTCATACAGGTGAGTACTGGGTGTTGGTCATCTCTGATTCAACGCATGTGATGCTGCATGAGGATGAACCCAACAGTAGAGCACATGAAATTGGTTGTGGAATAATGTAATGAATACAAACTGATGAACGCCTCGGAATGAAGATTTCTCCTCGCATGCTAAAGCCAACACACGGTACACTCCTATACAAAAAAAATAAAAAGTTTGATTCCTCACTAAAGTGGTCCTCACACACCGGCAGTTGGTGCTTTGGCGCAAGTCACAGAACCTGCTGTGTTCCAGGAATACCATATTTCTATCTCAAGCAAATGGGATTCAACCATCTCTGAGTGTCATGGGCCTCGATGCGACCGTTTGTTTCGATGCTGGGATGTTTGCTGCATCTCGGGGTCCTGTCCTCACAGAGGTCCTCTCAGTGCTCTGTATGTACTTATGAATATTTATAGCCACAGTATGAGGCCAACAGTAAACAGGCCAAGGATGTCAGTCCAGTTCATTGCTGTTCCTGTCACGTCAGTGGTGGCGTTCACCTTACTTGACACGGTTCAGCAGCCTGACCACCTGACTAAACCAAGATGTCCGATACTGAACGCGTCTCCCACGGTGACAACTCAGTGAACTGTTGTGATACGGTACTGAGGTGGACTTAGAAGACCTAAAGCACTGAATGTATATCTGTATATCTATCTATCTATATATCTATCTATCTATCTATCTATCTATCTATCTATCTATCTATCTATCTATCTATCTATCTATCTATCTATCTATCTATCTATCTATCTATCTATCTATCTATCTCTATCTATCTATCTATCTATCTATCTATCTATCTCTCTCTCTCTCTCTCTCTCTCTCTCTCTCTCTCTCTCTCTCTCTCTCTCTCTCTCTCTCTCTCTCTCTCTCTCTCTCTCTCTCTATATATATATATATATATATATATATATCCATCCATCTATCTTCATCCGCTTATCCGGGGTCGGATCGCGGAGGCAGCAGTTCCAGCAGGGGGCCCC
This sequence comes from Borostomias antarcticus, assembly GCF_949987555.1. Classification (NCBI taxonomy): domain Eukaryota; kingdom Metazoa; phylum Chordata; class Actinopteri; order Stomiiformes; family Stomiidae; genus Borostomias; species Borostomias antarcticus. The sequence continues at coordinate 1,896,974 of NC_140256.1, forward strand.
AGACATCCCTTTCCCTGGAAGCATCTTTCGGTCATGACCCATCCTTCATGACCATAGGTGAGGGTAGGGATGAAGATAGACCGGTAGATCGAGAGCTTTGCCTTTTGTCTCAGCTCTATTTTTGTCACAACAGTGCGGTAAAGTGACTGCAGAACCGCACCAGCTGCTCCGATTCTCTGGCCAAGCTCCCTCTCCATGGTTCCCTCACTCGTGAACAAGACCCCCAGATACTTGAACTCCTTCACTTGGGGTAAGGACTCATTTCCTACTCGGAGCGGACAGACCACCGGTTTCCTGCTGAGAACCTTGGCCTCAGACTTAGAAGTGCTGATTCTCATCTCAGCCGCTTCACACTCAGTTGCGAACCTATCCAGACAGTGCTGGAGGTCGCAGGCAGATGATGCCATCAGGACCACATCATCTGCAAATAGCAGCGACGCAATCCCCAGCTCACCGAACTGCAAACCCACCTCCGCACGACTACGCCTCGATATCCTGTCCATGAAAATCACAAACAGGATTGGTGACAAAGCGCAGCCCTGGCGGAGGCCAACCCCCACCGGAAAGGAAGACGACTTACTGCCGAGGACACGGACACAGCTCTCGCTCTGAGTGTACAGGGATTGGATGGCCCTAAGGGACCCCCTCACCCCATACTCCCACATGACCCTCCACAAGACCTCTTGAGGGACCCGGTCGTAAGCCTTCTCCAAGTCCACAAAACACATGTAGACAGGTTGGGCAAACTCCCAAGCCCCCTCCAAGATCCTTGTGAGAGTGAAGAGCTGGTCTGTGGTTCCACGACCAGAACGAAATTAAACGCTTTGGTTTTCCAGGTCTGTCCAGAGGTTTCCCCGCCATCGAAACCAGCTCACCACCAGATGGTGATCAGTGGACAGCTCTGCCCCTCTCTTTACCCGAGTGTCCAAAACACATGGCCTCAGATCAGATGATACGATAACAAAATCTATCATCGATCTTCGGCCTAAGGTGCTCTGATGCCAGATGTACTTGTGGGCATCCTTGTGTTCGAACATGGTGTTTGTAATGGACAAACCGTGACTAGCACAGAAGTCCAACAACAAAACACCACTTGGGTTCAGATCGTGGTGGCCATGCCTCCCAATCACGCCCCTCCAAGTTTCTCCATCATTGCCCACGTGTGCATTGAAGTCCCCCAATAGGACAGTGGAGTCCCCTGCAGGAGCCCCATATAGGACTCCACTTAGGGTCTGCAGGAAGGCTGAGTACTCTGAACTGCTGTTCGGTGCATAAGCACAAACCACAGTCAGAGTCCCCCCCCCCCTCCCCCCCCACAGTCCGAAGGCGCAGGATCTGATCAACAGTATAATAGTATGATGGGCAACTTCCAATCTTCAGGCCTGAAATCTTCAAGTTGTAAGAGAGCCATGCTGTATGCTTATAGATATTTTGGTTCCAAAACGACAAACACAATGACACAAATCTTTCACATTTGCATTTTATTATAATAAATGATTGCTAATTGGGTAGAATGTAGCTCAGGAGGTAAAGCGGCTAGCTGGGGATCGCAAGGTCGCCGGTTCAATCCCAGCTTCCGGAGTGTGCCGAAGTGTCCTTGAGCAAGACAACCGTTCATGTGCGGCACGGTGGCGCAGTACCCAGAACTGTCGCCTTACAGGAAGAAGGTCTCCGGGTCTTTCTGTGCAGAGTTTGCATGTTCTCCCCGTGTTTGCAAGGGTTTCCCCCATAAAGAGCCCAATATGAAAAACATGCAGAAGAACAGATCGTTAACGCTGTCGGTCCCTGGTGAAGACGGACAGGAGCGCTTGGTTTGGTCCCCGGGTGCGTCCCCTGCACGCTGCCTACTGTCTGCTCCCGGCTGCCCTTAGGGGAAGGACGTTGGGATGGGTGAAGAGCAGAAGAGAAGTTTCATCAGTGGATGTTCCAGCTAGTGTGTGTGTGTGTATGTGTGTGTGTGTGTGTATGTGTGTGTGTGTGTTGTGCTGCCTCTCTCAACATGACAAATAAAGATGTTTGTATGTTTGTTTGTTTTGTTGCATTGTAATAGTACCTTTATCTATGTGTGAACTATTTATGGCATCAGATTTTAACATTATACATTTTTGTTGTACCTTAAAGTCTATGATATCTTAAACAGTAAAATCAAACAAGCAACACTTCTCAAAATGGATGTACAGTATCTCGTTTTGCAACCAAATTCCTCATATTATCTCATAATCCTGACCAGTGATTGCGGCTCACATATTGGTCTGCCTTCACTGTTGACACAGATCTGATCACACACACATCAATTATCAGCAATCCAACAATCAAGATAATCTGAATGATCAAGTTAACTAATAAAAGTTTTACAGTCTCTCAAAATAGCTTTCATAAATATTTCCAGAAAAAGTCTCCAGAATCATAACCACAGGCATCTGTTTTACAGCTGACATTTACCATATAAGCTACCACAATGAATACAACATGCTACTTAGTTTGAGAGTGGACTTCTGCTATGAGGGTCATCATTGATAGATTATTAAGTAGAAAGTTGTGCTTGGTTTAGAAGACTGTTCTGACACCAGGGAACCACATAAAGTATATCTCTATACAACACCAGGTCAAGGTCAATTGGCTCCCAAATTGGGTCGAAACAGGATTATATGACTAAATAAGTGGGTATACTGTAGCAGAAATGTTACACGTTTTAAATTAGTGGTGTTTAAACAAGTGGGTTTACTGTGGGCATGGATAAAGAAGTGTGTATACTCCGTATACCTCTGTATAGCCTCCACTGCACCACACAGCAGTCAGACAGTAGCCATGTTTCCATCCACACGTTTTATGCGAATTAAGTTATATCGAATTAAAAATGCCTTATGGAAACAGTAGAATTCGATTAAAAATCATGAAAATCGACAAAAAGTTTGTACTGTCGATCTCATTGGATTTTCTCTTGTTCGATAAAAGTCTTTTGTGATAAATGCTTTATCCGATTTAAAGCTCTAGATGGAAACGCACGTTCACCGGCTTTATTCGCATTCATATTTTTAGCGATCCTCACACAATTCGATTGGCAAGTGGATGGAAACATGGCTAGTGATGCACAAGTGAGGACAATCTCCATGACTGATCCAACAGGTGGGACCAGAGTTTCTCTACCGGCAGTAGTCACCCAGTTAAGTCATCTCCTTTTTTGCAAGTCTTCTGGTTGACTGAGTTTCTGTACACACTTTTTTCCAGTATACAGAGTTTTCTTTGGTTCCCTTACCTTACCTCAGGTCGATCAGTTCCTTCAGCTATGTTCTTGGTGTCTCTCCCGTTCCTTAAGATCTTGGAAGCCCTGAGGCATCTCATAAGAATATGCATGTTTTTGATGTGCCTAATTGTTGCATGGTGCGTCGGTGCCCTCTGCTTCAGGCAGCTCAACCTGATTGGAAACAGCTTGATTTTTCAATTCAAATGCATGTGAAGTGGAATGGTGGAAATACACTCTGTTTTATCCTGTGATCCATTATTGCATTTGAAGAGTATTACGTTATTAAGCCCACATATTTCCCCTGAGCCCCTTATAAGGCCTTCTGCGCGGTTCTATGACACTATCTGTGATGCTACCCTCACACAGAGCAGTGTGGAGATTTTTATTCAATATACTATACTGTATATGCATGAGCAATGAGGGAACAAGCAAAGAGTCCACTGACAGGAAGTAATGTGGTACAGTATGCTTGCTGCTAAGTTGTGAGGACCACACTATGACATGGGGCCTATAAAGTAGGCCTATAAACAAATATCGTACATATTTCTGTATGGTCAGAAATCTGCTCTACACAGCTGCATATAACAATGTCTATACTGAGTCCTAGATTCCAGTTTTAGGAGGTCCAGTAATCTAATTTTATTCAGATTCTTGGAGGATTTCCTCATGGGTAGTATGTGCTTGCAGAATGCCATCTGTGCCAAAATTAGACCATGTACAGTTTGCTGACTGGCTGAATGTTCCCTGTCACCAGATGATCACATTCTTTATTTAGGATTTGGTGAGAAAAATTAAACATTTTGCCTCAGCCCACCTTACCCCTACCTGCTCCCACTCCCATTCCTACTCCCACTCCCATTCCTGCTCCCATTCCTACTCCCATTCCTACTCCCATTCCCACGCCCATTCCTGCTCCCATTCCTACTCCCATTCCTACTCCCATTCCTGCTCCCATTCCTGCTCCCATTCCTACTCCCATTAATACTACCATTCCCACTCCTATTCCTACTCCCACGCCCATTCCTACTCCCACTCCCATTCCTACTCCCATTTATACTCCCATTCCTACTCCCATTCCTACTCCCATTCCCACTCCCATTCCTACTCCCACTCCCATTCCTGCTCCCAGTCCCACTCCCATTAATACTCCCATTCCTACTCCCATTCCTACTCCTATTCCTACTCCCATTAATACTCCCATTAATAGTACCATTCCTACTCCCATTAATACTCCCATTCCTACTCCCATTCCTACTCCCATTCCTACTCCCATTCCCCGACCTGAGGAGGAATCTCAAAGTGGTCTGTAGCACCGCGGCTCCGCTCTGCTCTGGAAATGTCCTGGTCGCTGGTCCCGTTCACACATCTGGTTTCAGTTCAGGCCCATCTGGATCTGTCTCCAGCCCAGGAATTTCAGGAATACGTTTTGGACCGATGCCCACATCCGTTCACACAGACAAGTGTTTTCAATTACTCAACTTTAAATGTCCCTATACCCCAAAGTGATTGGTTTTTTTAAGGAGATGGCGGCATTGGTAAATGCTACTTGAAAAGAGTTGCTTCAAAGAGAGAGGAGAAGTGACCAAGAGTCATAGACTGACATGCACCTTGAATGACTGGATATTGCATAGAAAGGTTATCCACCCTGGGGCTGGCTAGTCACACCCCATTGCTGGTCAAATATAGACCAGGATGACCGTTTTTGCCAATGTACTTGTAACGATGCCAGATAAGCAACCACAATATTCTGTCAATCAATATGAAAGAGGCCTTGACCACAGTCTGTAAAATAAAAACCGTGCAGGGGGTGATATCATGTCACAACTGTCAACTTGTTGAAATGGTTGAATAGGTTTGCTAGGTTTTGATCATTATTGAGGGAAAACTCATTGCAAGCTGTGAGTTCAACTATGTGATGTCATGCATCACAGATGTGTGTGTATGTTATTGATAAACATATAGCGTACACATACATTACCATACATGTGCTAGATTGAATCCATACTTTGCTGACACATGATGCAACCATGAGTATTCAATTTATTTTAATTCCAGGAAAATATTACTCACCATAGCACCACTCGGTAAATGTCCATAGAGTATGACTCAAATACGCATAATGTGTGTGTGTCTGTGTGTGTGTGTGCGTGTGTGTGTGTGCGTGTGTGTGTGTGTGTGTGCGTGTGTGTGTGTGTGTGCGTGTGTGTGTGTGTGTGTGTGTGTGTGTGTGTGTGTGTGCGTGCGTGTGTGTGTGTGTGTGTGTGTGTGTGTGTGTGTGTGTGTGTGTGTGTGCGGGTTCGTGAGTGTGTACTGCAGCACATTTTTGTGTCTCACACATGAAAAGTAATGTTCTTTTTCCAGCTCAATGACTTCTGCTGTGTCAGAGTGCTGCTTATATTACCTGAATCTATTTTAGGACGTGACCAATAATGGCTCACATTTTAATGAATTATATGGCTAAACAAGCGCAGACCCTATTCCTGTTATTCATGTGGTGCGTGATAAAACCTATATGCTGTCACAGACAGTTAATCCTAAAGAAACACAACCCTTTTTCCAATTTGCATGCTAATGCACTTCTTGTTTTCATTTGATATGGGGGAGTTCTCCCTTAAAGTTAAGAGTGTTATCAACACCAGCACTCAACTGATAATAATATTTTAATTACAGAATTGTTCACATTTGTTCCCAAAAATTGTTCACATTTTTATCAACTGTACTGAGAAATTTGGCACCTCTCTAATGACCCCAGCATACTCCCTCAAGGCTAATGTAAACAGTTGCAGCCATGACCTCATAGCCAAGCTGTCTCCAATAGCTGCCTCCCACCATTCTGTACAGTAGGTCACCCCTCTGAGTCTTAAAATCAAACTATACAGTATATTAGCTTGTTTCACGGTCACGTGTTGTCAGGCCAGGGAATTTGCAATTGCAGTTAGGTTTTAATTTGAGGTGGGCTTGCTCCTACTGTATATAGCACAGCCAACATGCAGAGAGAGAAGAGAATGCTACGGTATTTTAAATGCTACAGTATCTATGTGTTTTACACTAGAGTTCGCCAGTTTAAATAGTTCTACAAAACTCGAAACGCATTCCATCCATGGAATGTATTCTTAGTGATGGGTTTTGGCAGGTTCCTGTCATTTAATCACACACGTTTGCCTTTTTATTTTGAATTAAGGGTTTTTAACAAGTTGAAATCCAACCATGAAACCATGAAACCATGAGTCTTTAGTTCCCTTGACTTGCCACTCTGTCTTGCCCCAGTGCTTGGGTTGAGCGTGTGGTGAAACCTCTCTCTCCTCGGTGGTCAAATCCCACAGAAAATCAGTGATTTTATCATTTCGTTCATAGTTCTACACTTCATCTCCACAACTACAGATTACATAAGGCACGGTTTATGGCATATTTGTATAGCCCCTTACTGCTCATATCTAAATCCGCTTCTCAACATACCATTACTCTGCTATTATACATTATATTATACGTAGCCAATGTATTCCAAAACAACCTTTGAATGAAATCATTCAGCACCCTGACCAGCGAGGACCGCTGTGGTTTCAGCACCCTGACCAGCGAGGACCGCTGTGGTTTTCATTTGTTGAGTCTGGAGTGTTTCACAAACTCCTAGTGACATTTGCCACATCTCTGCATAATCCTTAATCAGGGATATGCATAACACTCCATCACGAGGCCTTCAACATTGTTCAGAGAACGTTGACATGGTAATTGAACTTGAGCAGGCCCTATGATGGGAACACAAGCCAGATGTGAGGATGTTTATGGAGATGTTTCTCTGTGGGCACCACTGTACACAACCCCCCCATCACACTGCTGCAGGATTTTTCCATACCCCTTCATCCTATTAACCCTTTAGAAAACATCCATGTAATGCAACTCAGCCCAGGGTGATATGCCTTGCTTACTGCAATTATATTGACTTCTGCACAGTATGACAGTGAAGCCAACTCATTTCATTTCTTGTCTCACATCCAAAATGTGTACTATAGTAAGCTGGAGGAAATCAAGATTGACAATTATATTTCTTTTTTTTTGCTGAGTTGCATTTACTTTGCTTTATGTCATGGGTTTATTTTCTCAGTTTTCTCCCAAGGTTGAGGACATAATTTCATTTTGCTTTCTTCAGAGAGGGTTGGTACTTGGGTGAAGAGGATTCCATAGCAATACCCTTAATGACAATAGAAGACATCTACTTTAAAGTAAATGGTAAATGGACTGCATTTATATAGCGCTTTTCCACCTTAGCGGCACTCAAAGCGCTTTACAATGACCTCTCATTCAACCATTCACACACACACTCACACACCAATGGCGGTAGCTGCCATGCAAGGTGCTAACCTGCTCATTGGGAGCAATTTGGGGTTAGGTGTCTTGCTCAAGAACACTTCGACATGTGGACAGTCGGAGCTGGGATTCGAACCACTGACCCTTCGATCATTGAACGACCCGCTCTACCAACTGAGCTACAGCCGCCCCAAAGTGACAGTATGTACTGTGACTTTTGCTGTGAGGGTAAATGCAGTTTATTTCGGACACATGGAGCTTACTTGGAGCAGTAGTAGAAGAAGTTATGTGATGCTGATTGACGCTGCATTTTTAGACATTTTAAAGATTGCTGTCAGAGCCACAGAACAGGCTGCAAAGACACCGTTTGAACAAAGGTGATGACTGATCCCTCTGGATTTATCATAGCAATATAGAAATGTGCTGAATAAGAATAATAATCATCATCATCATCTCAAACATTTTCACAAGTAAAACTCTTGGTAAACTCAAGTAAAACGCTACTACGATTGAGGGTACCCAAATTCCAGAAAGTACCGATAATCATCATAAATACTTTATATTTGGGTTAGGGTTGGGGTTAAGGTTAAGGTTAAGGATCTACAGCAGATCATCTAGATTAGTTAAGGTTATGGTTATGGTTATGGTTGGGGTTAGGGTTTTAGGCTTAGGGTTAGACCGCTACTAAAATAGAATGTGCCAACAAAATAATGACTCAGCCTACCGAACATTCATGAAAACCTTTTCGTTTGCAGTTCTGAGAGCGCTGAGAAGCTGTCGGTGGTGACATTCCTGGCAGAACCCCAAACTGCACTGAGTTTTACGTCAGACACTGTTTTGTCCTCCAGAAAGGAGCTGACGCTCTGGCTGCCATGGAAGAGCAGCCTTTATTGGTGTGTTGACATTGCTACAGTAGCTAGTCTCAATAATGGCTGAGCAACCAATGAAAAGGTGAGCAAACTTCAGCAAATACGCACAAATAAATTGCCCGCAAGCCATTCAGATGAGGGCAAACGATTTACAGTAAAAATAAAGCGGTCGTCCGCTGATGTCATCCAAGCCATATTTGGTTTTGAGGTGATCACTGGGAAATACAGTCCAAAACACACAGCCAATTACATATTGCATGTGTAACTAGGCTTGAATGCAAACCAATTTTTGTAGTAAGCCACGATCCTTTAATTCGGCACAGTCTCAACCTGTCCCTATTATGTTGAGCTCAAAGGTAAAAGCCTTGATTCAGTTTAGATAGCAAACCACAGCCTACCTGTTTTTGGGGTCACAACCCAACCACACAAACCCCGCAATAAAAAAACGGCCCGAGCCACGATACAGGATGATATCTGTATTGAACGCACTGCAGATCCTCACTTAAACACTGGACCGTTTCTTACTGAGCCTTCACTGCTCGGCTGATCACTGTGAGTGAACACAGATGGGAGTGGTGCCCAGTGGAAAAAAGAGAATAAACGGGTTTAATGAAAGCATGATGGTGCAGTGAAAAGCCAGCCCGAGCCATCAGGGAGGAGGCCCTCAGGGTGGGAAGATGGGCTGGTGTGCGTGCTGGGGACTGGACCCGTGCCCACGCCCAGGAGCGCTGCTGGTCCTCGGTGGGCTCCCTCTCCGCACAGCTCCTCCTGGGAGGAGTCCGAAAGACGATCCGCCAGGTTCTAGGCTGATGCCTAAGGTGAGCTGCGTATCATGTGCTTATTCGAGAAGAGATGCTGTTCTATCTTGTCTTTCCCTCGTGGATTTGCAGCCTCCTTTTATATTGTTTTATGACCTGGTGGATGTACGGTTCTGCGTTCTGCACGTTCTCTACCGAGGTGAACAGAAGTGATCATCCAGACCAGAAAGAGTGAAGGTTTAAATGACGGGCACAGTTCAGGGGAGGAGTTAGCATTGAGGGTTCTCACATCTAAATGATACCCTCAGGCGTGGTGTGTGACCGTGTGGTGTGCCATTAACACAATGTATTCTGGGAAAAGGATTAAAATGTCAGGCTGTGTTGGCAGTTTCTATTGTGACCTTTTATGTTTTTTGTTGCTATTGTTGTTGTTGCTTTAGTTTACTATGTGTACTTTTTGTTTATCTATACTGCGTCAATACAATTTATCAATGGGATAAATAAAGTACCTTTCTTTCTTTCTTTCTTTTTCTTTCTTTCTTTCTATCTATCTGACACCAATGTAATGATGTAGTAATGATGTAGTAATGATGTAGTACTGATGTAGTACTGATGTAGTAATGATGTAGTAATGATGTATGAATGTAATAACATGAATAATGTGGCGGTGATGATGTCTAATAGCGATGCTAACCATATCTGGGAGACTGGCCCGGCTGGTTTGGACAGAACCCCCCCCCCCCACACACACACACATGGAGTAGGGCAGGAGGTGCTGGGGGAACTCCAGGGAGAAGTCCGTGTTGGGGGGGGCGGGGGGCACAGCTCCCAGCCGAGGTACATGTCTGTCTGTCTGTCTGTCTGTCTGTCTGTCTGTCTGTCTGTCTGTCTGTCTTCAGTGAGTTCCTCACCTCTGAACAGGGGTGGAGGGCAGGGGAACCTGCTGTGAAAAGGGAAGGCCTCAAAAAACGTCTATTTTTCTTATTTTGTCTTTTATTTCCATTCCTAAATAGCTGGACCAAGTGAGCAGCAGCCTCCAGTACCACGTAATGTTGGATATGAAGCTCTCATCCTAACATAAAGGCCTGACATCACCACTGAAACCCAGTGCATTATTCATGCCGACGCTCCGCGGGAGAGCACAGCAGGTAATGAGGAACTCGGCATGACTTAGTGAATGACATTTTAGGGAAAGTTTTAAGTACTTCAGTTCCATTCACAACATAAGATACTGATCCATGAGGGACGATCATTCAACACCCACCTAGGCTCCGCCTACCACAACTGACACCTAGCTATTAGCACAAGGCCTTTTAGGTTAGAGTCCTTCCCTGTCCGCCTCCCTGTGTAGAACACTTCCCTCGGACTATGAATGAAGCCTGGTTTTAAAGCCGTCTCGTTCAATGGGAAGCATTCTTCCCTCCACGAGTGAGGACTAGCTTCGCGATGAGCTTCTCCTCTCTAAGACCACTCGTGCACAATGGTACTATTCATGACATGCTCTGGTGTCACTGTACCCATGCTTAGACAGGCGTCTTTATCCTTGTCTGCTCTCACCACGACCATCCCATTACCTATTGTAAGCACTCTGACGTCTTTGCTAAAACACAGCATTGTATGGCTTGAAATTCAACTTGAAACCTTATACGTGATCTTTTGCAAATGCAGTCTAGATGCATGTAGGCTCTAAGTACTTGGTAATATAGTCCTTCTTTATTATTCTAGGCTTGTCACTCGGATATTTGTGTTTTACTATGAAGTAAATCATTATTCCTCAAACACAATGTAAAACATGTTTAAAAAGCTTCTGTTGAGCATACCTGTTCTGTTATAGCATCCACTTCCTTTTGTGGAATGATTCAATGGCCGCCGTCTAGGCAGCTGCAGACAGCAGAGGAAGCTTTCCTTCCAGTCTTTAGTGATGTCAACCCTACTGACAGAAATGCCATTTACAACTACCAATTATAACCTGCAGCTCACCCAGAGCAGGCAAACAGGCTGAGTTTCCCAAGCTTTTTCCACAGATCCATCAAGGCTGTGCTATACAGAACCGGGCCCTGTTCAGGGGAAAGAGGACCGAGCCCGTGCCTCCTCTCTGCTTTTGTCCATGTTTGTGAGGACCGGATATTAGATGTGATAGTGAACACACAGCGCTGATAAGACAGATTAATTAAAAGGTGACACAATCGGAAAGAATACATTCAAAGCTGACAAGCTCAGAAATGTTGTTCTCTCTTCACTCATCTTGCCACTACAATTAGACTTGCTACTTCAACGGAGCAGCAGTGGCATTGATCTGACACCGTGTCCTAACTACACGCCACGCGTGCGAGCGTCAGCGACAAAATGCGTTCCATTGCTTTGCCTTCTGACGCTCGCCCTGTTCCTATTTTCCTCCTGTCGCTCGCGTTGACAGGCGTTCGTTCTTTAACTGTCTTCAGTTGGGAATATAGACAAATGACGTAACAGAACAGGAAATTTAACGGTTTCAGTTAGGACAGCAAGCATGCGATGTGACTAGTGAGAGTAGTGGCTCGTATTAATGAGAAATAAAAGCTGCACATTTTAGTGATTTTTTATTCTGCCATCAACCTGACAAGGGACTACAGATGAAAATTAGCCCGTTGGCTATATCTGGCATATTTACATGTATGTATGTATTTATTTAAATGTTTATTAATATGTGATGTCCCTATTTTACATTTTAAAAAATAAACTAAACTAGTCCAAATGCATGATCTTTATTCAGCTGAAGAGAGAAGTGAGATACTCTTTCCAAGGATATTTTAGAATGGCTGGTGGGTGCAGACTAGGCCTTCTTTATGACTCCTTGTGAAGCACTTTGCTCTTGTGGGTTTGTATAACTATGTCATATAAACCGCAGAATACTCACAGTCACTGAGGAGAAAAACGAAAAACAAGAGAGCTTTGTTATTATAATCCTCCATGTGAGCATTCCTGGCAATTCCACATTCAATTCTCATCAAGTCGTTTTAGATTTCTACCCCCATGTGAGAGAGTGTTTGAACGTGCCAAAGCTATGACGCAGTAATTGTCCGTCGTTAAGCTCAGGTGCCGACGGTTGCGCAACAACTTCAATCGCTGCCCTGGGAGGGCTTTGACTGCTGACTACAGCTGGGGATGGACACACACACAACGCAAGCCCACACTTGTAACCTCTCTCTTCGCTTGATGGGAGCCCAACTCTCACAGATTCGGGCCCCTGGGGGCCTTGGGTGTGGCAAGGTGAGATGATACCACCACGAAAAAGATGCTATTCACTCTCATCTCAACTGCATACAGTAACTCACATGACCTCATATCTGAGTTCACCTTCTGTTCAGTCGGGATTATGATCATGTGAAGGAAACCTGGAAAAAAGAACACAGCAGAAATGTACCATATGTGTTCTGTTGTGGTATTTGTTAGTGGCGTTGTTTCCATTCGTGCTCAGGGTAACAGATAGCCCGGCATTGTTAGCGTGCGCTAGAGAATGTTTAAACCACTGCATCTCCGAGTGTCCTTGATGAACCCCTGTTTGAAGTCACCAGACGCGGTGGCTTCCGTCCCTCAAGCGCACCTCCAGCTGTGTGCTAAGTATGTGCTTCGTCATAACCCTTTCCAAAGAAAGCCAGGGGAACTAACTAGCAAAAGCTTTGGTAAGAATACAAAAAACAAAGATTAAAGACTTAATTATGATATTTCATTTTATGTGGCACTTCATTTACTATAATTTGACTTTGGTTTTCTGTATGGGAATGAACTCTTGTCAGCAGAAATATTGATTGGGTGTTTTTATTCTGTCTTTCATCGGAAGCCCAGACAGTCAGTGGTCAGAGCTATTTCAGCTTGTCCCTCACCTCAATGGTCTGTTTGATGGAGAGGGAAGGGGGCAGAACATTCTGGACTGCAGTCTGTTGCGGAAAATATGTCTTTCAATGCTTCTGTCACTTTGGTTAGCGAAAAAACAACATTGCTGTAAAAAGAATACGATTTTGGAAGTTAATAGTCCTAAATGCTTTCCATTCAAAACATTTCATGTATGCATCAAAGTGTGTGTGATTTGGCATACAGGTGCATCTCAGAAAATTGGGATATTGTGAAAAAAAGTCAATTATTTTACGTAATTTAATTCAAACAGTGAAACTTTCATGTATTATAGATCCATTACACAAAGTGAAATATTTCAAGCTTTTTTGTTTTAATCTTTATGATTGTACTGTATGTTCAGTATGTTCATTTATACACTCAATACTTGGTGGGGGCTCCTTTTGCACAAATTACTGCATCAACATGGAGCGTGGCATGGAGGCAATCAGCCTTGAAATATCTCACTACACGTGTAATGAATCTATAATATATGAAAGTTTCACTTTTTGAATTAAATGACGGAAAATAATGAACTTTCCACAATATTCTAATTTTCTGAGATGCACATGTACACTAGCTCTTGTATTCCTTTTGCATCTTAAAAAAAGACAGATACTTCTAAAACAGATCAGGTAAAGTGTAGCTCACTCATATTGTCTTACCAGATCATTGATTCTGCTGTGTGCGCTATACTGGCCCTGTTACTGCGCCTGCAGTGATAAAAGATTTGGAACACACATTATGTAATAACACCGCATTATGTAATAACTTGATAAAATAAGGGAGCTATTCAGCACAAATAGCAAGTGAATGATGGCCTGGGTCCTGCTTAAAGTCTCACAGAAACGGACGTTTGAGATCATCTAACTAATGTAGTTTGACGTATTTCCGACGCAAATCAACGCTATCCTTCTATCGAATCTGTCTAAAGTTCTTAGAACCCGTCCACTTGTCAATGTTCCAATCAAATTCCTCTAAACATATGTCCCACCCTCATAGCTTGTTTGCTTTCGAAATACGTCAAACTACGGAAGTTAGATGATCTCAAACGTCTGTTTCTGTGTGACTTTAACGTTACCACTCCTTGCTTCAGGAGCTGCCATTACTGTTCTACTACTAGCATACTCCTGTATTTCGCCTCATCATCTACAGGAACCAATCAGGGACTGGGGGCAGAACAGCAGTTAAAATGCCGTCTCCTGATTGATTCCCCGTTTTTTGGGAAAACTCAAATCGCTCAGGGCGGGTGAAAGTCCAGACTCATAGTGAAAACGTAAAAAAAAAAAAATAATGTCTGGTTTACCAGGCTACCTGGGTATTGGCTTGACCAAAGCACTGAACAGGACTTTATCCTGCTGTGGAAGTGAATTTTTTTTTACTGGACAACGCCAGTTGAGAACTGCTGATCCAAACAACTTCACAGGCAACACTGTAGCCATTAAAATTGTATTGAGCCAAATAAAATATAGGGACTATCCATAATATACAGTGCATCCAGAAAGTATTCGTATCCTTTCACTTTTTGCACATTTTATGTTACTGCCTTATTCCTTTTTTTCTCAAAATTCTACACATAATACCCCATAATGACAAAGTGAACAAACATTTTGAAAATTGAATTTTTTGCAAATGTATTTTTAAAAATAAATCACATATGCATATGGATTCACACACTTTGCCTCCAGTTTCCACTAATCATGCTTGAGATGTCTCTACAGTCCACCTGTGGTAAATTCAATTGATTGGACATGATTTGGAAAGGCACACACCTGTCTATATAAGGTCCCACAGTTGACAGTGCATGTCAAAGCACAAACCAAGCCTCCAAGACAGGATTGTATGGAGGCACAGATCTGAGGAAGGGTACAACGAGCACAGTGGTCTCCATCAACGTTTGGAACCACCAGGACTCTTCCTGGAGCTGCTGCCCGGCCAAACTGAGCAGTCGGGGGACAAGGGCCTTGGTCAGGGAGGTGACCAAGAACCCGATGGTCTCTCTGACAGAGCTCCAGCATTCCTCTGTGGAGATGGGAGAACCTTCCAGAACAGGGGTGTCAAACTCTGGCCCGCGGGCCAAATTTGGCCCGCAGTGTAATTATATTTGGCCCGCGAGGCAATACCAAATGACTACTAGAGCTGGCCCGCCAGTATTCGATTTTGCATGTCTGCACTATTAAGTTATATATTGTATGGTAATAAGCGTTTCTTGTTCCATATTCAATGTTAAAGCAAAACTTGTTTGGGTCCATATTAAAATTTTCATTTGTTCAATGTTGGCCCGCGACTTTGTTCAAGTTTAAAATTTTGGCCCACTGTGTATTTGAGTTTGACACCCCTGTTCCAGAAGGACAACCATCTCTGCAGCACTCCACCAATCCTTTATGGTAGAGAGGCCACTCCTCAGTAAAAAGGCACATTACAGCCCAGTTGGAATTTTCCAAAAGGAAACTAAAGGACACTCAGACTATGATAAACAAAATTCTCTGGTCTGATGAAACCAAGATTGAGCTCTTTGGCCTGAATGCCAAGCGTCACGTCTGGAGGAAACCAGGCATCGCTTATCACCGGGCCAATACCATCCCTACAGTGAAGCATGGCGGTGACAGCATCAAGATGTGCGGATCTTTTTCAGTCAGGATCAAGGGAAAGATGAATGCAGAAATGTAGTGTACAGAGAGATCCTTGATGAAAACCTGCTCCAGGACGCTTTAGATTTCAGACTGGGGCGAAGGTTTACCTTCCAACAGGACAAAGACCCTACGCACGCGGCCAAGATAACAAAGGAGTGGCTTCGGAACAAGTCTGTGAATGTCCTTGAGTGGCCAAGCCAGAACCCAGACTTGGACCCGATTGAACACCTCTGGAGAGATCTGAAAATGGCTGTGTACCGACGTTGGAAAAAAGGGTTTAGGCACGCACGTCAACGATAAAATCCAGGTGCAAGACAGAGAGACATCAGCATTGAACAGGGGAGTCCACATCTCTGGTATAGCTCCCAAAAATTTGAAAAATGAGGAAACACCCAAGTGTAATGTTTCGAGCCCTGCTGGCTCTTCCTCAGTCTAATACCCAGGGGCGGACTGTCCATGGGGAGCACCATGAATTTCCCCGGTGGCCTGGCGCACCAACTGGCCTGGCCCACGGTGAATGGCCTGCCCCCACCCCACATCAACAAATCGCGCAGCCCCCCCTCCGCCTGAGCCCCGGCGAACCGTGCGATACGAATCTCAAAAGCTCAGTGACCGAAGAAGGAGCAAAAGTCAGATAAATATCGGGCCAGCCTTTGCTCGTTGGACGGAGTTTATGGAGTTTCATGGGATAAAGTCGCATGGTGACATGGCTACTTTTCTACTAGACCGGTAAGCTAGCTAACTAGCTATCGTTATCTTTCTTGAAATCTGCATAGCCAGACCTAACGTTATCTCCACACTACAGCATCTAACGTAACTTATTACATGGCACTCTGAAATACTTGATCGTGATTACTGATTAGTGTAACGTTATGTTCCTCTCGGAGTGAAGATCGTATCACAGTATGACTGAAACAGTGCATTCTCTGGCATTTTGGCAACCAATACGTTGTGTTGTTGCAGTTCTTATCTTTAGACACTAGATGGGATAAATAATCCACATACTACATATTATACCTTTAATAACTACTGCAATATGTAATAATTTATTACAGAATGCAGGGACATTACTTGCTTTAAGGCTCTTTATTATAAAATGTGGCAGATTATTACAAAATGTGGGTGTTATTACATAATGAAGTGAAACTATTTTATTGTACATTTTGTTACATAATGAGGTGTTATTAAATAAGGGACACATGATAGCTTCAAGGGAGTTTTAATTGAAAATTGCTCAATTTTGAGACAGTGGTTTTATGTGGAGGAAATATGTGCTTCCAGAATCAGACAGCACAGGGGGTGATTAAATCAGGGGCAAATATTTTCCACTAAGAAATTAATGAGCTTGTTAACACCTCTAATCTGTGTCTGGGATGATAACCAGCCTGTTTATAGAGAATTATCTCTCATTTTGTTTTCATAGACATGCCTATATCTGTGTACATGTACAGTATTTGCTTAAGAACAGCTCCCAGCTCCCTTGCCCCTTGACCCCTGGCCGCTGGTCACTAGTGGCCTTGATTTGACCTCCAGCCTTCCTCTAAACCCTTCACTTCATGGTGGGTTCTGAGGTTGTTTGAGGAATTTAGTGTGCTTTTAATGCCTTCAGCATGGTATCAATTTCTGTGTGTGTGTGTGTGTGTGTGTGTGCAGGTTTGTGTGCATGTGTGTGTGTGTGCAGGTTTGTGTGCATGTGTGTGTGTTTGTACGCCTGTGCAGGTGCATGAAGTCCTTGTGTGGTAAAGATGACTCAATGCAAAGTCACTTGTCAACTCTGGACTTTATAGAGGATGTTCGTGAACTTTAAAGGGCCACCTACGTGGATCTATAAAGCTGCCATTGTGTCAATGGGTTTGAGTCACACCGTTTGCCATGTGTGGGCTGCATTTTTCAACACTATCCCTAATTCAACTGTTCTTTGTGTTAAAACTGCTGACATTTCTTCGGTCATTTAATCTGAATTTTAAAACCGTCTCGCTTGAGACAAACACACATCTAATGTGCTCCTTCATGAACTGAACCCACATTTCACCTGTTTAGAACTCAAGTCAATTACAACTTACCAAAAGATAGATACACACAAACATACTTTTACTGTATTATAAAGATGAATTATTTCACTTGCATTGGAGGAACGATTGAAGTCTTTACATCTTCGATTTGAAAATAATCACTATTATGCGGCAATATAATCTCATTTTTTTTATAGAGCATTGGTTCTTTGTTTAACTGTACTGTATTCCCTGTGCGAAAGTCTGGGATTAATTTTCTGTTCCCAATCAGAACAGTCCATTCCAGAGGTTATGTAATTTCACCTTCCTGGAAAGCAAAAGTTATTTTGGTTAATATTAAGACCTTCATTTTTACTTTAAGTACCTCATAAAAGTTAAGCGTATTCTCTGGAGTTTATTATTCTGATCGAAATCTAAAAAATACATCTAGGGAGCTTAAAAAATAAATGCATGAAAAGCAATCTCATGATGTTCTGTTGGGTTCAGACCCCCTGGACTGTCTTGACTGGATGTTTTCCATTTAGGATGCTTCTCAGTTCAATACCAGGCTTAATCAAGGCCAGGAAACTGGCCTGTGAACGATGTTAGACTTGACGTCTATGTACTTTCTCTGTGCACTCTATCTGACTCGGAACTGTGAGCTGAGCTCATCAGATTATTATTTCTCCTGACTCATGAGCACGCGCCCCCCCGCCTCGCCTCCCTAGCGCCCGCTGGGTCTTCTTGTGAATCATTTACAGTAGAAACTCTTCTCACACAGTACGATATTAAACCGAAGAGCCAGAAACAATCCCTGTGTGAACACCTGCCCTCTGCGGCACACACAGTCATCAACACTAATCATCCACAGCTTGCACAGGAAGCGGCTCAACTTCCTGTTCACTTGACTTCGTTTCCTCTCCTGTTGCTGTAGCTGCATTGTTTTCCCCTGTGTTTCTTCCTCTACATGCTTATTCTCTGTTCACACGCATATTTATTCTGTTTTTTAGAGAGGTTAGTCCCCCCCCCCCTTCCCCCGATAGGATGTATTGATAGTGCAACACAGCTCAAACCGCCTCCCCCTGTCTGTTAAATAGCCTTTCCCTTTCACACTTCGCTAAATGGGTTCCCATGTGCTTGCAAAGCTGCTCAATCCTCACCTGCTCATATTTGGACCCATCAGGGGCTATTAGCATCCCGGGGGCGCCGAGTCCAGTCTCCCCTGGACACGCAGCTGTTCTCCGCACTCCGCTCGCTGGAAACACAATCTTCACGCAGATAGCATTGGATTTAGCCCCTGTTTACTTAGCACTGAAAACTGGACCATTATGTGGAACAGCCAGGGTCTCTGGTGGCTGAGGGCCAGGCTATAGATAGCAAAGGGGAATTTATGATTCCCCTAAGTAGATCATGGGGCAGTGGTATGGTATAAGCTATTCCAGCGGTGAATTTGGAAACCCAATTGAGAGGGGGGTACAGTGTATTGCCACGGCTGGTTTATCAAGGTATCTGGCAAGTACAGCCTGCCCCCGGGAAGGCTCCGCTTAAAGGCATTAACGATCGACGGTGTTTGACAGGAAATGAAATTTTGTGAAACAGATCTTTTGACGCAATATCTGAAAGGGTTTGTAGTGAGTAAGCAGTGTGTCAGAGGCGCTGTCATCTGGCAGCGCGTTGGAGAGCACATGTCCTGAGAGAGGAACATCAGACACTCCTGGGCATTGGGCAGGAAAGGATTTGGGGGTTACTGTACTTTATCTTGGCCAAACATTGCTTCCGAAAAAAAAAAACGATGATGAGTAATTTGTCAGTTGGAAAGTTGCCAGTCGTTCCCCTGAAGTCTCTTTCATCCTCGGTGACTCAACGTTGAAGCCATCATCTCCTGTTGCACTGAGGTGGATGTGGGGAAAGGCAGTATGGCTGAGTGACTTCCTACGCGTTTAGAGTGAGGATGTTTGGCAATCAAAGGTGTGTTTAGCTGTTTTGATCCAGGGAGGCTTCAATCTGCCAGAGGAATCAGTGCTTAGATCTTTTCTAAAGCCACTAGCCGCTGTGCTAATGGTTATACAAAGTCTTCCGTGATTTAATCGTGGCATTATGTTTACTGTGTTGCCTTGTTGTTTTCCTACATGCGTTCTCTCAGACTCACAATCAACTCAAGAGTGTTGGTTCATCTTTGAGATAATTCAGTCAGATAAAAATATGGTTGACCACACAAACAATAATCTGTCCGTTGGATGTGTGTTCATGATTACGTTCCTGAGTTTTAATGTAAACCTTAATCTAATCTAAAATTTTAAATTTAGCTCTTAGCTGAATGGGGATTGTGTTAGATAGTTGTGATACTTCATCTTCAAGTGTAGGTGAAGACACTAATATATATATATATATATATATATATATATATATATATATATATATATATATATATATATATAGCATATTTGACTGTAGCATGACAGCATGAGACCCTTTATAACCTAAATGAACAGTTCCGTTAGTAGTCGAGGAATCGAGTGCTACTCTTGGCATGAGTGGTCCAGGGAGATATTTTTAGTGGCTGTAAACGGAGGTATTCAGTGCTCAGTGTCTCTGTGGGGCAGTTCACGTCTACCTGCTTGTGATGTTGCTATTAGCCGGACTAATAAATGCCAGACTGTGGGAAAATGGGGCCTGTAGTTAATGTGACCCGGCTGTGGCTCGCTGACAGACGGATGCCCCCACAGCGCCGCGGCGCACGACAGAGGAGGTTGATCCACTTTTCTTTCCACAGGAAAAATGCCCTCAGCTCCCACTGCGTCACAGACTCTTTACCTGCCCTGTTTCCCCCTGAGAGATTTAATAACCTCCGATCCCGACATCAACATCTAACGGCTCCCAGTTTGAATTTTTAGCCTTTTCACTGGTTCCCCAGTAAGTTCTCTGATGGGAAACGTAGAAAGCGCATGGGTCGTACACACTTGGGATTCCTCTTAAAGGAGTAGTAAAGGGAAAATGCATGTTTAGCCCTGTTTTAAGGTTACTTATGATCATATACAATGGTTCAGATCAAAACGTTGACATAACTAGCACTTTTGAGAAAGTCTGATAATTGCTCTACCACCGTTTTGGTCATACAATGGATGTGGGTGGGCACCGTGAAAAATCATTGAAAAAACATGTTAAACTCTCAATTTCAAAGACATGATTTCAAACATGCATTTTCCCTTTACTACTCCTTTAAATCCATCAAAGACTGGCTTCTGTCGGCATACCAGCGTTTTAAGGCTTGGTTTTGGTTTCATTTGTTGTTTTATAATAATTAGTGAACTTGAATTTGGATGTCGTAGCATGTCCGTAGGATGTCCTCTCTCCTATGATGCTTTTTTAGCCTCTCTTACTCTGAAATGTAATTTAATGTAATGTATTGCTTTATAAATGTTCTTAGCCGGTAGACAAACATACTCCAGGAGCTTGCTTGATCGCCTCGTTGAGAGAGGTCAGGGAAGAATTTTTACAGCTCACTTATCTGGCCCCCGGGTGATTACTGTTTTTTTGCTTCCCTCTGGAATATGTAGAGAGTGGGTCGTATGCCCACCTCCCTTGTTCTCTGTAAAGCACATTGTGTTGCCTCTGGGTATAAAATGCGCTATACAAATAAAGCTTTGATTGATTGATTGATTGATTGAACCTTCCAGCTCCAGACACCACAGGGGGGCGTACAGCGTACTTGAACCTTCCAGCTACAGACACAACAGGGGGGCGTACAGCGTACTTGCCGCTGGCCTCCGTCCCTCTGCGTGAGACCGTCTACCTCTTCAAGCTACTGCCGGGCTGCTGCATGATGGGTAATTTCTCCTGGGTCTCATTGGTGCCGGAGCAGCGGGTGAGGCTGGCCTGTGTGGGCACGCAGCCGTAGCATCCTGCCCATTAAGAAGGAAAGGCTTTACCCCCTCACCCTCGCCATAAAAACCCCTCTCCCCCACCCTACTTAGTATTGCTCTTTTATGTGTCTGTACTCCTCCACTCACACCAATCGCTATTTAACCATGTTCCTGTATTAGTCACAGTGTTGTTCCTCTGTTCATGATGAGAACAAACTCAGCGAGCCATCAAGTCCCTTTGAGGATCAGTCATTTTGTCAGGCACCCCACACGCTACACACAACTCCAGCATGAGGCCGGACTGGGTTCTTATTATGAGTGCACTTAGAAATGGTTTTGCGCTGACTGACCTCAACTGTCCTGCCTCCCACAAAATCAGTAAAATTACAATCAATTTTGAACTCAGCAGTCACCAAAACAGCAGGGAGGTCAAAAACATTGAAATTTGAAATGTTGAGTCATGTTTACCACCCCTAATATAATGCACTCTCTTTCTCCAAAAGAAGCACGAGTTCTCATCTTTAGCATGCATGCTAATCTCTGCTATTCTGGATGCAAATAATGACCTCAAAAGGGAAAACTCCCCCACAATCCTTTGCCTGAGGAGTTTATGATAGTGGAGCTGTGGTGGCCATCATTCCTCTCAGCAAGATGACAAGTGCTTCAGCATCTCAGCCGGCCTCATGCAGTATACTGACATACTTAAAGGAGCTGGAATTGCCAGGATTGATCACACTGGGTGAATTTAAATCCATTTTAAAAGACTATGAAATCAGTTCTCTTGGTCAGTGCAACTGTGTTTGATAACTTGCCCTACAGTACAACTGATTCTTGCTGTGAAAGTATGTCTCTCTGTATTGTCTGTTGTTATGTTTATTGTATTGCTCTAACTTTGTTTCTGCTGCCTTCTTGGCCAGATTGCTCTTGAAAAAGAGATCTTACGTAATCTCAATGATGCCTCTCTGGTTAAATAAAGGATTTGATTTGATTTGAGATTTACTTGGCTTACCACATAGTTGTACTATGTACTATTATGAATCATTTGAAAGGCCTAAAGGAATTCAAGAAGAGGTTATTTCCTCTTATAGTCCTCCTAGTCATACAAAGCTAAACGTAAACACATGATTTTGGGTTGGTGTGAACGAGTGACCTGTTTGAGTGGTTTCTTATACATAGAGGAGGGTTGAGGTTTATTATGTAACGAAAATGATAAAGTCCCAAACGGGTCACAGTACACTGCAGTGTTACAAGACTGGGTTCAGGGTAATTAGACTTTATAGACCTTTCTTGCTTGAAGACTGGAGTTGGAAAGTGAAGATTTTGGCCCCCGCTGTGTGTGTGTGTGTGTGTGTGTGTGTGTGTGTGTGTGTGTGTGTGTGTGTGTGTGTGTGTGTGTGTGTGTGTGTGAATGCAGTACATAAGTGAGCATTTATTTTGATGTGTTTGTAGTGTTTGCGTTTGAGTGCCATGCAAAGTGCTAGCCTGCTCATTGGGAACAATTTGGGGTTCTTACCCAAGGCCACTTCGACATGTGATCAGGAGGAGCCGGGATTCGAACCCACAGACCTTGGACGAGCCACTCTACCTCCTGAGCCACAGCTGACAGGGAGAGGGGTGGGGCAGAGAGGAGGGCAAATACCAAGCAACTGGCCAGACAAGTTACTGGACAATAGGGGGTAATAGTGGAGGCTTATTTTTGGAAAGTGGACTCATTAAACAAGGAAAAATAAACTAGAATGTGTGAGCAGCATATCATCAGGGAGACTGAAAAAGTAATATTGCGAGAGACAGTGACGGGGATCTGTATCCAACTTTGGGGGGGACATTTACATTTAAATTTTGCAAGAGTATTTTTTTGGGGGAACATCTTCCTACGTGGCTGTATGGTCATTTGAATGCCATTACCCCAATCTAAATATTGGGGGGGGGGACAATTTTAATGATCTCAAATATTGGGGGTGACATGTCCCCCCTGACCCCCCCAGGATCCCCGCCCCTGGCGAGAGGTACAGTACATCTCGAGAGTAAAACTGGATGAAAATTAGCAATGCTTTACTCGAAGCAAAGATTAGAGACGCAATTAATTCACACCCAAGCTATGTAAATTAATAAAATAGTTTGGCATCTTCCAACCCATAAATCGTCCTGGTCTGAGTCCTGGGGCTGTTTTGGGATGCAGCCCTCGGTAACACTTTACAATAAGGGTACATTAATAAGCATTAGTTAATGCATTATTAAGCATTAAGTAACAGTTAACTAATGTCTATTAACCATTTACTAATGTTATTTATGTTAACTAAGGTTAACTCACCTAACCCTAACCCTAACCTTAACTAAGGTATTAATTAACATTAGTAACCTAACCTAACCCGAAAGAAGCATTAGTTAACAGTTAACTCATGTTTTTTGTGACCCTTATTGTAAAGTGTGACCAAACCCTCCTGGTAAACCCACCGCCCCAAAACACATTTGGTATCGTGGCTTTTCGAGAAACTTCTCATCCGTCACCTCCAGTTGAAATATAAAGAGAATGTGTCGACGCCGAACTGCCAGTGTGGCACAACGACAGTCATCTGACTCGAAAAAAGACACTATTCTTCTCACATAATCTCCACCAAGTGATATCGTTTTGGGAACTGCCAGGAGAGATCATGGAAGAAATGTTTTGTGTTTATAGCTTGGAATTTCTCACGATTATGTTCCTCTGGAAAATAATTGATGTTTTTTTATGATTCATACTGTATGTAATAGTGTTTGTATCAGTGTGATAATAACAATAATCCTGTACATTGCATGGCATGCCATGTGAGTTCATAAATCCTGATGTGGTTGACTTTGGCCCGAGCAGTGACATGTCTTGGCAGAACATATTGCGATTGTTATGGCAGCTAGGTTTATTTTGAATACACATTTCTGTGACGTTATGAAACATGACCAGGAAGCTTCAAAGAGAAGAGCATACTGAGTCTGGCACTATTCCTCAAACATATATCATATGGGATATAGTTAAGAGAGTCGTAAAATCACAGAAATGAGCCTGAGTCGAAATAGCTGACTGTGCATTATGTGTGCCTGCATGTACAGTTACAGCACTGCCAAGTTGCAAATTATACCCATAATTGTTAGAAAGAAGAACGTCAACAGATTTAGTCCATTCATCAGGCCTGCAGAACCTAAGGAACCCCTCTGCACCAATAAGCCCCAGCCTATCACCTGACCTTGGCTGTGACCCTGATCCTGACCCTAACCCTGGTCCTTGCCCTGCCTCTGTCCTGTGCTGCCCTCCCTCCTCCCCCTGCTGCTGCTCTGTGAACAAGTCCGGATCTCGCCTCGGAGGAAGGAGAATGTTTTCCCAGGGAAGTTCAGGATTAGAAGAACCCTGAGGGTTTTTTCTACCGGCTCTCTGTAGCCACCCTCTAAAGGAAGTCATCTCTGTGGATTAATGAGGCTAAAACCACGCAGTCCAAAAGCAAACAGTACAGTGTGTCCAACAGTACAGAGAGTCCACGCTTGTTCTGCTGTACAAACTCTGTCTGAGTCAGAGATAACATCTCCTCCCTGTCCTATCTCAGGGATTACTGCTAGAATTCATGCCACACTGAATCATTGTGAGTATAAATTACTCTGAACTCGTTTCTCGCAGTGGTTCGTAGAATCTTGCTGCGTTTCTATACAGGATTACTTGCTGGAGGGTGTAGGAATTGATAGGCAGAGCTCGATGTTGGCCATCTGTAATGTGCCTATCAGATAATATAACATTCACACAATAAGGTTCACTCAGGACATGCACACAATACATTTTTCATTTCATAGCTGTGGTGTTAAAGAGCCAATGCTCTAAACGGCTTTCACCCGACCTCGAGCAGAGCGGTGAGTCGAACTGGTCGTTGTGAACATGCAGGTGTGAGCGGCCTCGTGTCGATTGGTATCTCTGGTTCCTGAGTGCTTGCAAATTCGTCACCCCTTAGATAGACGATTAGTATTTATCTTCGATTACCTGCTGTGTAATCTACCCCTGAGCACAGTCATGCGCTACATAACGAGCAAAGTATCTTCGTGTCTCTGGGTGCACAATGTGTGTAGGTGGGTGGTGGCGTGTGGGTGTGTGTCTGAGAGAGAGATAGTGAGAAATGGACATTCCCTCTCCACATAGGAGAGCCCCAGGGGACTTCCTGCAAACGGCTGGTGATAACATGGGTGTGTGGGCTGGCGGAGGAAGGTGACACTACAGACAACCTTTAGTGGAACGGGAAGTCAGTAAGTTGACACCAGCTGTGGTGGCTGTCAGTCAGGGATGTGCCCGTACTTGAGGGTGGTGTGTCACATGTTGACCCGGTCTTCTGTTCCACGCCCGGCCGGTGGAGTCAGCTGTAGTGTCGGGTTGGGCCGCCGCTCATGACTGTGTTAGGCTGTAAAACAAACGTCCCTGATGTACGCAGACTCCTGCTAACCCCTGTGAGAGGGACCACCGTGAACGCCATGTTTTCTTCTTCGTTCTACTGGCAGCTCACTCTAAGGGAATCTCTGGGGAAACTATTCAGCTCGAATTGTGAATGTCGCAAAATGTTGTTGTCTATTTGTTATGTTTAGGCAATACGCACATTACAGATTTAAAGGTTTATGGCTTTCAGCAGACAAGTGATTGATTACCGGATTAAGGAAAGAGCATTGTTCCTCTTCGATTGATTTGCAAAAGAGATTTGTACTAATGATTTTCCATATCTATGACATAACCATTCACCCTCGTTCGGCGCGCTCATGTCGAACGGATGACTGCGTGAGGGATGAGGTCAGAGGGTGTGTGTTTGTGTGTCACGTCCTTCTGAAACCAGCCACTGTTGTAAGATCCTGTGAACGGAGAAGGTTCTCAGCCAGGCCTCACAAAGAACACACATCCTTAGAGATGGGCTGTGTTTACCTCCAGGTTGTCAGGGACTCCTCCGCAATCAGCCAATAAGGAAGAGGATTATTTGCTTTGGCCACAGACGAGGGCCCTAATCAGATCATTGTGACATGTGAGTGGAGTGTTTAGTCCATGTCGCCACTGAACTCTACCTCCCTCCCTGTCGCCACTTGACGTGTTCCACACACACTCTCAGATTGCAAAAGATGAGTGAGTTACAGTTTACATGTGGATTGGATCACTGATGGCTTAAACGAATAGCTTGATAATTCTCCTACAGTAACAGAATATTAATAACTGAATATTTGACTGTAGTATATTATTTGACCGAACTCATTTCCACTTAGTCTAGCTTTTTTATTTTTATAATTTAATTTTATTGTATGTATTTTATTGTGCTATGGACCTCCCTTTGGGCTGTGTCTGAAATAAAGTTTGAATTGAATTATTTTTTTATAAACTACAGTACAATAAGATGTCTTTGGGCCTCACATTTCCTTTTTTGTCCCCGTGTGTGAATACAGAATAATGAAATCCCACTTTGTTTCCCAGTTCCTGTTGAGTTTTTGCATGTCCACAGAGTATGTGGGAAGAGGGCGAGTGAGATGGATTGCTCAGATTTGTGGAATTGGATTTCCATGGCAGATTGCCACCCCATCGTTCTTATCTGATCGTGTGCAAGGCTGTTATTGTAATGAAACGCCAACGGAGCGAAGCCAAGAAAGGTGAAGATGATACGGCGCAGGCCATTCATGGCACAATCCCTCTCTTTATTTCTCTGGGGTTTCCATGTTCCGCGGCCGCTCCAGGAAGTGCTGGGGGGGTGAGGGGTGGGTGGGAGCTGGGGGGGGGTCAGGACAGAGGGGGAACACCGCTGGATAATCACAGCACTGTGTTCTGATGGACACACAGTAGTTACAGTAGCTGGTGACTTTTGAGAAAGTTCCAGGTTAAGTGAAGAGTGGACCGTCCGTAAACCTCCATGGTGCCAAGGCATGCCTCCCCTTAGCATGATGCAGCCTCTTCTGCCTTGCTCAACGAGCCATGCCGAACTCTTCACTGCCCACCTCTGGCATCCTTGGGTACTGCAGCTTATATCGGACACCTTGGGTCTCTGAATTTTCCTGAGGATTTATTGAATTGTCAGGGATGTGTGAGTCTTCAAACTAACTAGTCTTCAACTACAGAACTTGAGACATACTGTATTTTGAGTGTTTGGTGTTATTGTGCGCCGCCATAATCCTACTCATCCGACAAAGCCTATTGTTATAATGTTATCAACTCCACAATGTAGCCCGATGCTTCGTTCCAATCAGTGTCTTCATTGTTGGCTCTAAACTGTCCTTTACTAAAAATAAGCCCCTGAGAATCCCAGAGAGTTTCCTGACCTGCCAAAATGTCATCCAGGAATGGTGGAATGTCCTGTATGGACACAGTTGGTCTGCACATTTTTTGCGTTCTACTTGAGATTAAATGAAAAGATTGGTTTGGAAACTAATACTGATGGTTTCAATTATGGTTTGGACTGAATGACTTGCGTCTCTCTTACAGAGCATGTTAATAAGACTTTTTTTTTTACCTTTAATTCTCAGAAAAGGCGTTTATTAAAGATACACATGCCTCTGTATGAGATGCTTGTTGTGCTGTGTGGTCAGTGAAGAGGTCACGTTAACTGCGGGTCACCCTTTGGGCTGTGAGTGCTGTTGTTGTTGACCGTCAGGGCGACGTCCCTAGTACGGTCTCTCACAGTCTTTAGGAAGCTCATGATCCCCGAGCCCCCCGTGCCCCTCTCCTCCAGCGCCGTGGGCGCCCTGCTGACAGCGTCCTCCTCTGACCCCTGACCCTGGGCGCGGAGCTGACGCGCTCGGGCGGCGGGCACGGTGATGAAGCGGCTGACCACGGTGATGTGGTAGGTCCGCAGGGCCAGCAGGCTGGCCACGCAGCGCTGGAAGGCCTGGGTCAGGGGCTCGCTAGCCCGCTCCTGGGTGAAGCTTCGTAGGGACGGCTGCAGAGAGATGTCCTGGATGAGACGCCTGTGACCGGGGGGCATGTAGCTCCTCATACGCATCAGAAAGGCACCTACAAGGAAGTAACACAAGATCCAAGCATTTCTTTCACTCTCAATGTCAGTATTGCAAACCAGATAGCAAGCGGATCTGGACCATATACAGGCCAGATCTGACCCTTGTGGCTTAGTTCCGGCCCATATATGGCCCAGAATCATTACACATCCGCTTGCTATCTGGGGAATGTGTCTCCCAGTGGTGCATGTCTGTAGAGCAACTCTAGCACTGTACATTATGTACATTATGTAGCTACATCTGTATCACACTCTCTTCGCTCTTCATTCCCAAACCTGCACAGCTGTGACAACGATTGGACATTTCTGATAGCAAACACCTGCTAAGATCGGCAGTCTTAACATAGTCCGTCTGTAGTAGTCGAGTACAGTGAGTTACAGTGAGGGAATGGGCTCTCTTACCACTGTTCGCCTCATGCTTGACCCCCAGCAGCTCATCGAAGCAGTGTAGCAGGCTGCTCTGGGCAGCGCTGCCCCCAGAGAACTCCATGGGTTGTGGCCGGACGCCCTCGTACACCAGCCCCTCTGGCATGGAGGGGTTGTCTCTCCACCTAACCCCAGCACAAGCACACAGCACACATACGGGCTCAATACAAGCACTATTCATTCAAATGCAGGGGTGAAAATTAACTTTTTGGCTCACGGTGAGTCACCTGCCAAGGGGACTATAGATGAAAAAATCTACCAGCCAAGTTTTTTTTTTTTTTTCAGATAGCCTTCCGAAAATTTGTCGCCAATTGGAAATTTTACCTGCATTTGGCCGGTGGCAGGTGTTAATTTTCAGCCCTGTTCAAATGGCATCCATTTTTGTTCTGTTTACAAAATCAATTAACATGATTTAGTTAATACAACTGGCATTACTGCTATAGAGAGCAACCTACTGTATTAAAGCTGCATTCATTGATTTTATTTCACCACTAGAGGGCAGTAAGGGACTCAGGCAAACTTGTTTACAAACCAACGGCGAAAACAAATGGCCAGAGCTATATTCAAGGCACTGGGGGCGGAGCAAAGGCACAGGCCGACTAATTGACAACACAGGCAGAAATGCCGGAATAATAGCAGCCAGGCGACCGGTAGGGGTGAGTCACTGGAACAGCACGCAATAGGACGCTATGGAATGGCCCAATCAGATATCAGGTGGTTTCAACTAGTTTTGACAATATGGATAAAATCAATGAATGCAGCTTTAAGTGTTCAACACCTACCCAGACAAATAGATCCTCATGATGCCGTAGAAGACTGAGGGCTGTACATACTCTGGGAACAACACATTACAACGCAGGTCAGCTGTGGTGGGCAGATACTGCATGTGTAGAGCGAAACATGGATGTGTGGCACTTCCTACCATGCATCAGTTTGAGGGCATCGGTCATGCCTTGCATGGCCTGGCTGATTTCCTCGAGTGCTTTGGTCACAGCGTCAACATCCCCATGCCGGACGCCATTGATCACACTGGGAATACTCTAGAACACAGAATCAGATTCACTGGCATCTTCTGAAACACCGATGTCAAGGCGTCATTCATGCCCCAAACCTCGGCACCCGAGACTAGTTACTGTAGCTATAATCTGATGCACTTCAAACTTCTGTCTTGTCAGAACAGAAACTTCTGTTCAAAATTCAAACTTCTTTATCAGTCAACAACTGGAAGAATAAAAACGTCTTACAGATGTTCCTAGAAGTGTGACTCTTTATAAAACGATTCCTATTTCTATTCCTTACAGATGTTTGTTCCTAGAAGTGTGACTCTTATAAAACGGTATATTTCTGAAACAACCGTCACCTTCAGCGCTGGAACGGCCGCCAGCTCCACCAGCAGAGTGACCATGAAGAACCCTCGGACGCTGTCCCCTCCGGGCAGGGTCAGCAGCAGCTCCAGGTTCCTCCGAGGGGGATAGCAACACCACCATTAAACAGTAAACGGACTGCACTTATATAGCGCTTTTCCACCTTGGCGGCACTCAAAGCGCTTTACAATGGCCTCTCATTCACCCATTCACACACCCATTCACACACCAATGGCGGTAGCTGCCATGCAAGGTGCTAACCTGCTCATTGGGAGCAATTTGGGGTTAGGTGTCTTGCTCAAGGACACTTCGACATGTGGACAGTCAGAGCTGGGATTCGAACCGCTGACCCTTCGATCATTGAACGACCCGCTCTACCAACTGAGTTACAGTCGCCCCTTAACCCTGCCTCTCTTGCTACTGGGAACACATCACAACTAACCAAAACATGGAACCAAACTATCCTTTTGCATTTATGAAGCGCTAATGACTGACTGCACTGCATCGTTGACAATCCTAGAGACAGCTTCCAGGAATCAATTCAAGGTTCAAGTTTCAAGGTTCAAGTGTCTCAACTGTTAATGTTGCCGGCTCACTAGAGCTGTTTCAAACAGGGACTGCGAGGTTCCCCTCAGGGAAAAGTTTTTCTGCCAAAACATCTTGTCCTTCAAAGTGAGGGCAGTATGGAATAGCCTGCCCTTATCTATAAGGGAATGTCCCACTCTGGCCACCGTCAAGGTCCACCTGAAGGTGTGGCTCACAGCTAACCAATCTTGCAATCATGTTTAACCAGATTAATGTATGTTTTAACATGATGCTCTGTACTTTAGTTTAATTATGTTTTTATTTCTCTCTGCTTCTTGTGTTTTTGTAGCATGTCTTTACTTTCTGTGTATTATGTAACATCAACCTGCCTACATGGACTACAGATGGAAATTAGCCCCCGGGCTACAATCTGGCATATTTACATCTACTGCTGTGCATGTTCATTAATATGCACTGTCCTGAGTTTCTAAATAAATGAATAAAATAAAAATAAAATAAATAAACGGAGATACTTACTCCATGTCAAATGGTCTGGTGTGTGAGATGAGGTTGTGGACATGGAAAAGAAACATGACAAAGAGCACTGCTTAGACGTGCGTGCAGGAAGGGGATACGGAGGACAGTAGTGGTCTGCTGGGTCAGGAAGTCTCTCTTACCCCTCTGCATCCTTCTTCCTCCAGTTAGCCAGGACTGCGTCTGCATGTGTGAGGATGGGGGGCAGTCCTAGACGCTCAGACACCTCCCAGTACGGAACCGCCAGGTTACGGGGAAGCACCTTGGGGGAAATTTGATGCGATGTAAAGATTGTTTAGCCGGTCTAAGCCACTGTGGCCTCCTATCTTAAATCAGAATGTCATATTCTGACTTTTGAAGTGCTTTAAAGCTACATGAGATATCGCGGCACTTTGGCGCCCCCTCTGGTCGTGATAAAATCGGCATGGTGTTTTATGAACCACACTTCCCACAATTCCCCACTCACTCGCTGTGATGATGGGAAATAAATTATGATTACAAACGTGCGTGGAGCAGTCTGGATTGGAAGATTGTAGCTACTTCAATGGACTTTCTGGAAGGATGGCTTCAATGCAGGTAAATGTCTAATTTCTTTTATGTGCATGTAGATAAATTTGCGATGAAAAGTGTTTGTTGTCTTCCTGATATTGTGACACTCAAAACGTGTCACTTCCGTTTCCACTACTAGATTTCCCGCCAGTGTACTAGCCAGTACACTGAGATTCTAAAATAATAAATTCACAGGGTCTCATGCAGTCACAGGGTCTCATGCAGTCTCATGTCACGAAAACTATTTTTGGGGTCTTGCTAATGCCAATTCATAAACTAATAGCAAGTAAAGGTGAATATTGAACTTTAAAAAAAACGTATCTCATTGAGCTTTAAAAGTCATTGAAACTCTCAGAACTTTTGAAATGATTTTGAACTAATCTTGTTTTCAAAAGGAAAAGTGACAAAAGCCTACTGCTCTCTCATGGTCATTCATAACAGGCATGGATGTAGAGAAACCTTGACCGTGTCATTCTCTCCTTCCTGCCACACGTAGCCCATGGTCATGACACTGAGGGCCAGGTGGGCCAGTCGCAGCTCCCTGTGGCTCTCCAGGAACCGGGGACTCAACATGGGCATCTGGAAGACGAGGTGAACAACTCACATGACATCAGAAGATCTACATTTCACACATAATGTTATATCCGCTGTTTGCTTTCTCACGACCCAAGCTTGAACCCAAACAGGTTGTTTGGCTGGATAGAAAGAGTGGCTAAGGGATACCTTGGTAATCTGGGAGCGGAGCGTATGAGAGGATATGAGCTCGCTGACGTGCTGAGAAACATCCATCCATGGCTGATAGTACGGTGGCAACTCTGCCTTCAGGGTAGGAAGTTACACCATGTCAAGTGTACAAAGTACAGAATTACAGCTCATCGAATAGTTCCTGAGAACACAAAACATCTTGCCATTTCATCATAACACCTGATACCACTCTAAAAGGTTAAAGTTCACTAGCCTAGTAAACATGAAGGATGTGAATGTATTGAAGCATGTAAAGTATCTACCTTGTTTGAGGTAAACACCACATTCAGAATCAGTTGAATTCTGAACTTTAAAGTATTTTGCAGTAAACTATAAGTGTGTTTAAACCGAGTAAGCCATTAAACTGAGTAAACCATTTACTCTGTCTAACCTAAGCTTCAGTGTCGGTTACAAAATCTAGTGAATCTAGTATTATTCACCGATTCTTTCCACATTATACTGTATTTGTCTAGAAATAATTCTCACTGCAATTAATGTTTTTATATTAAACAAACAGCACATTTGTGCTGTGCAACGTGATTGATAAGATGTAAACAGACAGTGGTTTAGTGGTGTCCTGTGTGTATCTTCAAGGCCTTTTACCTACCAGAGGTTGAGGGAGGATGAAGCCCAGGTCCTCTGAGACGTGGTAGGGTTCCAGAGAGAACGCCGTCTCTGGGTCCGGGTCAGTAGAGGCCATGGAGGCTAGAAGTGAGGCCCTTTGACTGCAGTGATCCTCAGGCTGTCTGGGTGATCTAACAAGTCAGGAGTGTTAAGAGACCAGCACAGAGTTCACTCTCAAATCATTATCAACAAAGCTGTAGTTGCGCAATGCTCTTCCACTAGACACTAGCGGAGTATTTCACAGACAAGGAAAGGGCATAGTCTTGTGACCTGGTTTAAAGAGGTCCCATTAGCTCTGTACATGCAAGTACATGCCGACAGTTACAGTGAACAGAGTTTAATGAGTGAGGTAGATCAATGTGGCAGCCTCATCTAGTGGAAGAGACAACATATTACACGTAGGCCTACATATCATGATTCATTCGTTTCTCTCTAGCATCTCTGTGACACAATTTATGATTTGATAATTTAATTCAGATTAATACTTAGTTAATAACTATTAATATCTCTTTCAACCCAATTGGAGAATAGCCTATAGATCAATCAAATTGGATCCTGCGGCATCTTTCAAATGAGGTATTGTGGGTTCTGGGTGGTTAAGGGAGGGAGGCGGGGCAAGCCTAAGCCTGGCTACTGCTGTGACATCTGCAGAAGGTCAAAGAGAAGAGGGGGTGTTTAGTCCATCTAAAGACACCAACAGAAGTGTGTCTACTGTTCTGCTCTCAGTATGAGAAGAGAGACCAGCAGTCAGGTGACTCGAGAGATACTGTCACGTTAACTGAAAAGTAAAGGTGTAGGGTCTGTTTCTCTGGTCCTCTGCTGGGCAGCCAACTCAGGATATTCCTCTCAGACATCTGCAGCCTCATGGCAACGGGAGGTATCCTGGCAATGGAGGAGCAACGGGAGGTATCCTGGCAATGGTTGCCGGGAGACGAGTCACATCCTTCATATCACTCAGAATCTCCTCCAGCTGTTTCAGCGCTGAGGGGAGGAGGAAGACGGAGAGAAACGAGAAAAGAGGATGATAGTTTGCCAAAAATGTTGGATGGAGAGACATAATCGATCATTTTGGATCTTATTGAGAGACCAAAATTGGACAGTTTAATCTTTTCCTTTTACATAATTGCCTGCCATAAAGAATAAAAATCAGAGACTGTTGCAACCAGATTAAATAAATAAATAAATAAATGGTGCTCAGAGAGCACAGACCTCTGCCCCTGAATGCATTTAATGGCCGTGTGCGCGCCAAAATTGAATGGGTTCTAAATTGGCCCATGCTACACCCCTCCTCCGAGTTTCATCAAAAGCAGTCCGGTAGTTTTTGTGTAGTTCTTGTACAAAAAATGAATGGGTGGCTGTATTTGGCCGGTTCTGTGGCGCCCCCCTCGGGTCACAGCCAGCAGGGGGCAGTGTGGTGCTCTCTTGGCTCTCCCCCCCCACACCCCAGTCCAAACCCTGTGTCTCTAGCACCCTCACATAGGGAGCTGGCTTCGTTCGAATTTTTGTTTTCATTCGTGGATCCGGCCCGTGATTCGGATCTGTTCCAAAATTGAATGGGTTCTAATGTGGCCTATGATCCCCCCCCCTTCACCGAGTTTCATAAAAAAATTGGTTTGGTAGTTTTTGCATAATCACACTCCAAAAAATGAATGGAAGTGAATGGGCAGTCCGTCTGTGAATGGGCAGTGCGTCTGTGTTTGGGCGGCCCGTGGACCCGACTCGTGCTTCGAATCCGCTCCAAACCTCTAAGGCTCCAAGTTGGCCCATATGCTACCCCCTTCCACCGAGTTTTGTGAAAATAAGATCAGTAGTTTTTGTGTAATCCTAACAAACACACACACGCACGCACACACCACCGAAAACATAACCTCTCGCCCTGCGCTGTCGCTGGGGCGGGGGTAATGAAGTTCTTGTTGATGCGCGTGCCTCTGTTATTAGCTACGTAGGTCCTGGAGGTGCGTCTGACGCTGCGTGCCCGTCACTGCTCAGCTACCCAGGCTGTCTTCCGTGGGCTACATTGCGGTTATGTCAGATGCATGTTAACAAGAAGACACAATTAGTGGCGTTTGCGCTCGACCCACAGTAAAGCCAACCTTGCAGCGAAGATGAGGGTGGATTCAAGCTGCTGTCAGGTGCAGACCGCATCCCATGGAGCTCTTTTCCTCTCTCTCTCAAACGTCGGTCAATCCGATGCACCACTTCCCTATGTTGCGGTAAGGAGACAATAATATACATTTGGACAGTGCACTAGTAAATGCGTAGCCTGATGCATTTAAGACACGCTTTGTAATGATGTATAGCCTGTAAAACCACTGAGAGGTTGTTGCATAACATCGTCAACATGCAGTGGCGTTGCATGGCCATTGAATTAACTCGGTGAAAATGGTAACTGATAGGATAGGTTGCTACGATGCAACGACGAAATTATGTTTTTATCTAACTCTGAAAAGCTAAGTATAATAGGCTTACCTCGTTGCAATACAATAAATTGAATAGCACAATGCAAAATAGATAATCGCTGCACAAGATGGATGAGTCAGTCGAGGCGCGTTGCATTGCTTCTAGATTTTGCTGATTGATGCAATAAACAACATTCCAAAATGTGCTACAGGGAAGAGAATATCTTCAATATCATCATAATAGTAACTAGGCCGGCAAAAGCTGGGTCGTCCAGAAAGAGAACAGGGACATGTTTGGTCAAGCACTACAGCTCTGCGCAGATTTGGGCTTTTCTTTTAGATTATTTGGGCATTGACTGCACACTGGCCGTAGCCCAAAGAGAGACCAGCTACAGATCGACCAGTAGCTCAGATCAATAGGTTTGATATAGCCTATATTTTTTGTAGAAACAGACTTTCCACTCTCTAAAAGTTCAGGGCTGCTGGCTCGTAACACGCTTGCTTAACTTTATGAACAAGCAAGCCGCGACCACAGCACCACATGAATTTAATCTAAATGTGATTTAAATGCCAAATACGATAGTGCATGCGTTTCATACGAGGCAGACAGTGGGACTGTAGTCTATTGCATGAATACCATTCTGCCACTGCATGCACACTGGCACTGACACAAATGCAGTTCCCTTGGAAACTAGAGATTAGAGAAATCAAAGCATTGAGTCTTGTATTTACCATTGTGGATAGAGGACGTTAACGAGGCCTGCTCTTCATTACAAACGATTTGCATTCCACACTACACTAGGTCTGATTTAAATACTGAATATTGACTACTTGGTGAGGCTACTGCATTAGATGAATGTTTAGAGTACTTACTGATAGCCTTTTTGCGTACGAAATGTTTATGTAGACCTGATACTTGGGCCTATGCGTTTGTTTTAACAGACCACTGTGTAATTGTAGGCCTATACTGTATGCTTACAGTAGCCTGTTCTAGTATAGGTTATTTCAGTTTATTTTTTCCACAGAAGAGCTGGTTGTGTGCTGTGTTGTAGATAGATAGCTCTTTATTTATCCCAGTGGGGAAATTTCTGCTTGTCTGTTTCTGCTTGTAGGCCTTTGACTCAACTGAGAACTCTGGGGGAATTATATATATATATATATATATATATATATATATATATATATATCCTGGCCAGATAGAGCACAGGCACTGGAGAAATGTGCTCTTATATCTGTGCTCAATTTCAGGAGCCCATCTTGTCTCTCTGTGTTTGCTCTTCATTTGAATCCGAGTAACGTTTAATGTCGGTACCCAACTGTCTCAGGCAACCACTTTGGTATGGGATCCCATGGCCCATCGTTTATCACGGCTGTGTAAACAATGCAGATGACAGCAAGTCAGAGGGCTGGTTAATCCCTCCCGTTGTAGCGTTATGGGATGTTTTAACAAGCCTCTTGACACCTCTGCGATATCTGACTGTCATTAGTTGGATGGCCCTGTATCAGACTCTGCTTTTGTGCTCTTTGACAGGTCCCAGTTGATGGATTCTGACATGGACTATGAGAGGCCTAACGTTGAGACTATCAAGTGTGTGGTGGTAGGGGACAATGCTGTCGGGAAGACCCGCCTTATCTGTGCGCGGGCCTGCAACGCCACACTCACTCAATATCAGCTGCTTGCCACGCACGTGCCCACCGTCTGGGCCATAGACCAGTACAGAGTTTGCCAGGAGGTGAGAAGTTTGACTGAAATTTGCTGAATATTTAATGTTTTAGAGAATGAACAGACTGCTGAGGATGTGTATTGCTGTCCTCCAGCCAAAGTAAAATGCTAATGTTGTGTGCTGCAGTTAATTACTGTCCTAGCTGTTAACACATTATCCTATATTCTTTGTTGCAATGGTGGCAATTTACGTCATGCCATTATACTTTAGGCATACACTGGTGTCCTGGTGTTCATATACTGTTCCTATTCAGCTTTTGGATAAATATCCATTTGATAGGCGTGTCTGTCTGGTCAGGTTCTGGAACGTTCCAGGGATGTGGTGGATGAGGTTAGCGTGTCCTTGCGCCTCTGGGACACTTTCGGCGACCATCACAAGGATCGACGTTTTGCATACGGCAGGTGAGATAAGTGAAGTTCCACGTTGTTCTCCTCCTTCTACACTAGCGCTGACTGAGTGATTATCTCCATCCCTTCCTAACCGCAGGTCCGATGTGGTGGTGCTGTGTTTCTCCATCGCGAACCCGAACTCGCTGTACCACGTGAAGACCATGTGGTACCCCGAGATAAAGCACTTCTGCCCGCGAGCTCCTGTTATCCTGGTGGGCTGTCAGCTGGACCTGCGCTACGCTGACCTGGATGCGGTCAACAGGGCGCGACGGCCGTTAGCGAGGTGAAACGGTGCTTTGAAAGATTCAATTGAAACTCCGTAATGATTCACTCTTTGCTTGTTTCACCTTTAAAACGATGTAAAATCAATGCTTTGGAGTTTGTTTGTTCTTATCGTTCAGACCCATTAAATCCAATGAGATCCTGCCGCCAGAGAGGGGTCGAGAGGTCGCCAAGGAGCTGGGGGTACCGTATTATGAGACCAGTGTTGTGGCACAGTTTGGAGTGAAGGATGTGTTTGATAATGCCATCCGTGCGGCCCTGATCTCTCGCCGACATCTGCAGTTTTGGAAGTCCCACCTGCGCAATGTCCAGAGGCCCCTACTTCAGGCCCCCTTCCTGCCCCCCAAACCCCCCCCACCCATAATCACGGTGCCCCCTCCCCCGACCACCACCGAGGAGCATCCTGGACGCCTTCTCGAAGACCCGCTGTGCGCTGACGTTATCCTGGTTCTACAGGAGCGACAGAAGATCTTTGCTCATAAGATATACTTGGCCACGTCCTCCTCCAAGTTCTACGACCTCTTCATCATGGACACACGACCCGAGGAGGCTGACAGGGGCCCGCGGGCTCCTCCTCTTCCTGGTCGCGAGCTGTTGATGCGCGCCGCTAGCTTCGACATGTGTGAGAGTAGCGACGAGTCCGACAAGGCCAACCTGCGGGCGTGTACCAGCCACGGCACCCTGAGGGACCACGGGGGCGGCCTGCGCGGCCGGCTGCTCTCCTCCTGGAGCAGGGCTTTCGTCAGCATCCAAGAGGAGGTGGTCGACGACCCCGTGACCTACAGCCCCAGGCCCATGACCGTGGTGCACATGGACCAGTCCATGCAGCTGGGACCCTTCCGTGCCGTGCTGCGATACCTGTACACCGGTCACCTTGACGAGCACGAGAAGGAGCTCATGCACATCGCGCACATCGCCGAGCTGCTGGAGGTCTTCGACCTGCGCATGATGGTGGCCAACATTCTCAACAATGAGGCCTTCATGAACCAGGAAATCACCAAAGCCTTTCACGTACGCCGCACCAATCGAGTAAAAGAATGCCTGGCCAAGGGCACCTTCTCTGGTGAGAGAACAAGCCTTCTTCTCTCTCGAATAAATTGATCTGAGCAAGAACACTCGGTACTTTCATGTCATTCCTTGACAAGCGAGGATGAGAACATATGAATGAGAAGATGACTCCATATCACTTTTTTTTTCGTTACAGATGTAATGTTCAAGCTGGATGACGGTACGATCATGGCCCATAAACCCTTGCTCATCTCCAGCTGTGACTGGATGGCGGCCATGTTTGGTGGGCCTTTTGTGGAGAGCTGCACCAAAGAGGTAAATTATTGTTATGTTATGTTATTTTTATTTATAATGCGCCCCCCAACCAACTGTTACATCAGCCCGGGGCGCAGCCCGGGTACAAAGGGAGACAAACAAAAACAAAGGACTGCAAACGAACAGATTAACAAGAAACGGCAGGAATTGGAGAGTGGCTGGCTGCTGTCGGGCGTAGCGCCGCCATCATGCTTCCTAACAAAGCGCTTCACAATACAAATAAATTAAACAGTACGAATATTTACAGTTTGACGTTTTTAATTGGGCCTTTCTGGTGTTTTGGGCCGTAGGTTCTGTTTCCTAACACTACGCGCAGCTGCATGAGGGCGGTTCTGGAGTACCTGTATACCGGGCGGTTCTGCTCTCGGCCCGACCTGGACGCTATGGAGCTCATCGTTCTCGCTAACCGTCTTTGCCTCCCACACCTGGTTGCTCTTACAGGTAGGTACCCACTCCCTTTTCAATCACTTGTAATTCATTTAGACTGGTTCTGATACCTGGTGGAGAACAAACACAGTCGGTAATCGGACATTTAGTCCATTATATACTCATCGCCCCCCCAGAACCTAAGATACAGGTATTGAACCGGGTGTCATAGAGAATGAATGGGGAGCTGTATTTTGCTCCTGAGCCTGAGTCCCAGCTGAATGGCAGTCAATGGGTTGTTATTCTCCACGCCCGACACTTAACAGACATTTAACATGGCGAAAATCAGCATCACGGCTAGCCGACATTTTGTGCTTGTCAAGCTCCGCCAAGAATCCAATGATGTCCACTTCTTGACATTTGGTGGATTTCACTGACCGCTAGATTGACCAGAAGACGACCAATTTCATGCAACAACTACTACTGGTCTAATTAGCATCATGGCTAGCATGCACTTTCTGTTTGGCAAGTCCCACAAGAGGGTATATGAACCAAGATGGCGGAAGAGAAGTGTTATCATTCAAAGTTATTTATCAGTAATTGGCCCTTCAGTCGGCCCTAATTACTTAATTAAAGAATCAGTCCCTGTCACGGTCTGCCCAGAACTTCTGCCGGTACCCGTGCCAAATAAGAATGCAGTCAGGCCGACGGTATCAGAGGGAAATGGGGACAGACAGAGATACAGAGAGTTGTTTTTTTAGATATGCTGGATATCAAATTGATTTACATTCAAATAAATGTAGTAATGTTCAGAATGTTTAGTTTAAAACACGGTACCTTCTGCAGGCTTGATATATAATAGATAGATAGATTCTATCTATCTATCTATCTATCTATCTATCTATCTATCTATGAATGTCAAGGACTCACCCCCTTTTTTCAGAACTCTACACAGTAACCGTGTTGATGGAGGCGGCCATGATGGGGGTGGATATTGATGGAGATGTCCTGGTGTATCTGGAGATGGCCCAGGTAACATCTGTCTGGGTGCAGCTTCTGTTCACATAGAACCTCATATATAAAGTGTGCTTGTGATGCTGAGTCATTGAGGTTAGGCTACCTTTTAGCTTATCTTACTAATGGGCCACTGACTAGAACATTCTAACAGTACTGTAGTTATTGGTTATTTGTTGAAAGAAGAGGTTTATTCTGTTCTTGGCAGTTCCATTGTGCTCTACAACTCACTGGGTGGTGCCTTCACCATATCTGCACCAACTACAACAGCGTTTGCCGCAAGTTCCCCAGAGACATGAAGGCCAAGTCCACAGGTAAGACAGGTGTGGGTAACTCAAACATTCAGCATTCATACTGAGCATCAGTGCATTTCATTCCCGGTGTCACAGCGGCTCTACTCTGAGTTAAAGGAGAATGCTCGTTTTTGACAACCTGGACCTTATTTACGGCATATTATGAGACGTTTGACTCACCGAGATCACTTTGGTGTAATTCGGAGGCCTGTAGAAGAAATTTAAAATCCAGCGCGAGCCAAGTATGTCCATGTAATGGCGGCGGACGGGGCACTGAGAATGCAGCTTCTAAAAAAATCTATTTTCGGCCGCGAAACGGTTGTTTTCATCAATCTGTCTTTATGAATCGCTAGTTGTGCTTACATAGAGCGAGGGCTTGTTGTGTTTTTTCACATGCCTCTGTAATATGATCTTTAGAAACGTCTTTAGAAACGAAATAGCTCCCCCACTTCCACCAGCACGCATGCGCACAGCGCGCAAACTGGCTTCCATGCCTTTTTTATGGATCATTTCATTGTATTATGGAAGCCACAAACCGGTTAGCCATGTGTCTTGCAGAGAACCAGGAGTACTTTGAGAAGCATCGCTGGCCGCCGGTATGGTACCTGAAGGAGGACGACCACTACCAGAGAGCACGCAAGGAACGCGACAAGGAGGACTACCTGTACCAGAGGAGACAGTGTAAACGCAAGTGGCTGTTCTGGAACCTTCCTTCTTCTCCCTCTTCAAACTCTCCTTCCTCTGGTTCTTCTGCTGTCGTCTGACCGGGGTACAGGCCACGCCCTCTCTGGGGGTAATGGGAGTGATTTCAGGCAGATAGAGAACGGTCATCGCTGGCTGTAGGCCTCCCTCACTCATTTTGTTTTGCAACTGCAGTCGAGCTTTGCAGCCCAGGTCTGCAGGGTCAGTTAAAGCTGCCTGATGACTGTTTTGCTTATTGTGTTAGCACCCGTTGCAAGGCAAGGACCATCAGGCTCACGCCTCAATGAGAAATGAACCCCAAACCTATGGACAAGACAAAAGAGATGGTGGTCATCTTGGTGTAACTGGAATAGGTTGAGTGGTTGAACTGACGAATGGGCTTAGTGGTATCGTTAAAGACTCATTCATATCATTGATTAACTTGAATTGACAACCAAGTGCTGCTTATCAGCTGCAACAGACAAATGACCAGCAAATTACTACAGAACTCAAATCTCAGTGATGTAACACTTTGCCGTTAAGTGTTGCTGTCAAATACCAGGGCGTGTACAGTTTCACATTCACTCCTCAACAAGAAATATCAGCGAATCAAATGGCTAAGTCTCTGAGAGTTTGTTTATGTCGTGTAGTACGACCCCTCGGATTAAGACGGTTCAAGTGTGTGAAGAGTCATAGGCAAGTATGTGGGAAATTTGACTCCTGTTCTCTTTTGTACAGTCATTGTATATTCAAACGTGTGTACAGCTCTCACAGCTGATGTGAGTTTGTACACACCCAGTATTCAAGTCTGTTAAGCTTGTGTGTGGCGAATTATCACAAAAGGGCTCTATTTTCAGTGGTCACACGGAATGTCCTCTGGTAAGAAAGAAGGGAACCTGAATGATGGGGAAATATTGATTTTCATGTACATTCAAAATGCTGGTGAAAACAGGCATGCCCACACAGACAAACCCGCTTCTGTACAGTATATATTTCAACTTGGGAATGTTGGTTTTGCACCGTCACGTTTTCATTCTTAAAAATCTGCAATTGTGTCTGATCTGGCCAGTCTCACACACTGTATTTTCCCCACATACAGTATCTTACATCATATAGTTTAATGAGGAATGTTATCAACTTAACCGTTGATATCCTACATGTAAAGCAAGAGGTCTGGCCGACGCTAGTGCTTCTAAAATGGTGTCCACCACTTGTCTGGCACTAATGGGACCTAGTCTGTTGTACGTTTTGTGTTTAGTTTGAACACATCCTTATCATAGGATAGCTCCTAACTGCATGAGGGCAGTTTCAGACATTCACTTAAGGTTGTGTCTTGTGCCTGGGCCCTAATCATGCCTTTACTCCCTTGGCTTCTAATGGACTCCTCTGAAAATACTAGAATTTCTCCTATCGCCATTCTGAGGGAGAGCATTTGTAGCATTAAGATACAAACTGCTTTTGTTCACCTCCCTGCACTGTAGTCATTTGAAAACAGAAGCGTTGCTATTGCCTTGATTTATTAACTTTGGTGCTTATTGAATATATTGAGTATTTATAGGAGGTATACCGTATAGTATATCAAAAGTGGACTAAAGAATATAGCAAAACTCAGCAGTAACTACGGTATTAAAATGCACTTGACTTCACAAAACAGTACTCTCCTTGCTGTGGAATGATAAATGAAATTTAGAAATGAATGTAGGTAAGTGCTATTTGGGCCACTTAACAGTATAGGAAATGTACCTACATTCATTTCAATAGCGCTTAATTACATTCTTAATAGTGTTTTGCACTGGATTGGCATTTGTTTCCTAAGCTATTTGAAAGGAAACTAATATTCTTAAAAATGTTCCAGTCAATAATGCACATTATTATGGGTTCTGGTGCATCAGCCTGAAAATTAAAATATTATTGAAAACAATAAATATGATGTTAATCTGCCATGGAACACCTTTCCAGCTAATGAACGTACTTGAATGCATATGCTTGTGGAAAAAAAAAGTATTGTAGAAATTGCTTTTTTTAGGACAGGCTGCAAGAAAGCTTTAACAAATCCTAAGTAAGATTCATTTTCTTTCTATACGAGTAAAGCATAGATTTACTACATGTAATTTTAACTTCACAAAACCAAGCCAAACCTGTATTAAGATATGCCCTGTAAGTCCTTACCTGACATGCATGTACAAGGCTCTTAAAATGTATGATACCATGCGCAAGACACAGATTAAAAGGGTAAGGCTGGCTTGGCACGCCTAACTACTAGTGAAAGGATAATTCACTTAGCATACATCAAAATTCATTAGCAGTCTCATCAACTATATAGCCTAAACATTGCACTGTACAGTAAGAGTCGACTCTGTTACGTTTGTCATGACTAATTGTGAAAAATACATGGGTAATTGGGATTGTTTCATTTGAAAATGGTTTGTTTCATTTTGTAACTACATTGTAAGTTTCATGAACAAGTTACTGCATAAAGAAATCAGGTGTACAGTAATACATTGTATAGAATGTGGAGATGGTTTGACCTTTTAATTTGAACCTCACTTCCATTTTTCATTGATGGTGAAAGATTCATTCCACTTGATAATCTATGACCTTCTATGGTTTAAATATATTTAAGTTAATCACTCCATGAATACTCTTCTGCTGGTGCTCCGCA
The DNA here is from genome assembly GCF_949987555.1 of Borostomias antarcticus. NCBI lineage: Eukaryota > Metazoa > Chordata > Actinopteri > Stomiiformes > Stomiidae > Borostomias > Borostomias antarcticus. The sequence continues at coordinate 1,941,386 of NC_140256.1, forward strand.
TCAAGGAAGACACCTCATGCCTTAATGTATAGCGTGGGACGTTGAATGTTAATATTGTTACTGTGGTCACTAGTTTGTGTGTACTAACTAAAGATGTGTCCGTTTACCATGGTACAGTATGTGTATATGTAAGTGTACATATTTACATATCTCAGTGAAAAATTACTGTGTGAACACTTGAGAACGTAACGTGTGCTTTCTGTTAGCTTCAACTGTGATTAGATATTCAGTTTTTTCATGCAGTGAAAGCAAGGTTTAGTAGTAAGAAACATGTTAGTCAGTCCACAACAACAACCCCCCCCCCCCCCATTAAATTAATGCAGGGAATACAGTGATACATTCTAATTAGTCACATGATCACAAACTCTATTTTGGTGAAATGTCAGTATTCTATTTACAGTGGGCGGTTGGTGTGGGCATTAAAGCAGGATTTACAGTACTGCTTGATTATGGGTAATATTGTTTCATGTCAATGGGAGGTAGCCTAGATGTTTCAATATCAATGGGCTACTGGCTGGTTTTGTGCAGATAGAAAGATGCCCTTTAAATCAAACACATCATCATGTTGCCTGAAAATCATGTTTTGATTCAGTGGCAATGGGCCAGCACAGCTTGCTTATACTGTAGGCCTATTCTTAGATGAGTTGATATCAAATGTAAAAAAAATTATATAAAAAAAAAATAGATTAGGCTACCTGATTACTGACCCTTTGGGTGCTAATTTCACAGCTGCAGAGAAGCACAAACCAAATGACAGCTTGTAGCAGCGCCAGGACAAGATATGCTGCACAATCACATTTGCATAGTTTAAGAGGCCTTGTATTGAAAATGGCTGATTTTAAAACTTGAATGTTTTCTCAGTGTTAAAGCCTGCGGTCGATATTTCCCTCGTCAACAGGTATTTATTTTGGTTCATGATGAAGAATAATGTTCGTATTGTTTAGGAGCAGTAAATCTGGAGTTCTGTAGCATGTGCTCTTTAACTGTGTAAATAATGTTTATTTAATAATAAAGTAGCAGAAGTTTACCCATGATGTCTCCATTGCTTATTTTGGACCGAGTCCAATTACCCAGGAGTTATTGGCAGCAGTCACTGTGCGCGACTCAACTGCGCATGTGCAGTAGCCCAGCGCCACACCTGATCGACTGCAGCGTTCATGGACCTCTCGATGGTACAGTAATACTCCAGAGGGACAAACAGTATTATGTCTGTGTTTGTTTTCATTATTATGTCACGATATATACCGTAAGCAATTGCAATTGGTTGGAATAAGTTTGGCTACCACCAAGTTATAGGTCGACAAGTTCTGGTTTGAAGGCCTTATAGCGATGGGCCCACAGGTAGGATAGACAGTTTTTACGCGTCAACGGTGCGAAGGAGACTTTTGTTGGAAATGTATTTGCGTTGTAACTTGCTGGCCTCAGCAGGTTGAGAGTAATGAGATACACACAAGGAGGTTTGGGGGGGGGGGGGTCTGGGGGTAGGCTACTGTAGGCTACCTCTCTGCCAAGGCTATTTTAACCTGCGCATTTCCCGACTCTTCCACAAGGAAGCAGTGTGAATTCCAATTAATGAATCTTGTTGTGGAGAAATGTCTGTTTTGACTCACTTGATTCACTCGTGAAAACGTAAGCCTATATGCAAAACCTTAATTTTCAACTGATTTTTGTTGGAACACACACGGGGTGAAAAAAAAGCTATACATTGCCTTCATAATTCGCCTAGGCCCATAATATTTAATGAATGTGCCTGTAAACCTCTCGCCCCTGCAGACCATGTTGGGGCCGAAGCTCTGGGGGTTATGTACCGTGGTTATTGGAATGAGCCTCGTTGCGGGGAGAACTTCAGCATCAGACTCCCAAGCATTAAGCGCATTTGATGCCTCTTTCTGCAAGTAAGCTAGAATTCTACATGCGCCTACTTAATCAACCATATACGAAACTATGATACCTGATCACCGTCTTTGTTTCAAACCACTCTTCTTTATTTCAGTGGGGGGTTACACGTGACCTATCCAGAACTGGACGTGGACAGGTGCCTGATCATCTCCCAGCAGCTCAGAGAGAAGATCAGCAGTGAGTGGGACGCTCCTCTGGTCCGTCTCTCTAACGCTGAGAAGGTAAGAGATGCATTAGCCTGTGCATCTGTTAAACAGTGCAGACAGACCATATTATTATCAAATATAACCTTACTGGGCTTGCTAACACAGTGATGTGGAGCCAATGTGCTCTATTGGGAGTTTATAGTGCGTTTTGGCATTTGTCAGTAAACTTGACCATGACCAAATGCTCAAAAGCTTTCATCTAATAGTATCATTCCCAAACCCGAATTTGAGGATCGACTTCTTTCTTACCCTTTATTTGTCGATGCTGCAGTAGCCTAGGTTCGCCACAGGGTGGTGCAAGTACCCTATCGTTTAGTCAAAATTTATACAGTATGTTCTCATTTCCCTGCTGTAAATTGTAGACTTACATTGTGTTTTGAAACTCTCAGTTTAATCTTTACATATTTGATCTTAGCTGTATTATGGACACAATGAGTTGATTTAATAAACTTTCCTTCGGTATTTTTAAATCATAATTTGGCTGCTAATTGCTAATTAACCCATACAGTTAGTTAAGATACAGTATACTGCACATCTATGCTTTACAAAAGGTGTAGCCTAATGGAAAAAAAGAAAAGAAAGAAAAAACGCTTGCGGCTAATATGATTTCAAATAAATAGGAAATGTTATTTTACCTTATTTTTTTAAGACTGGTAATTGTAAATAGCGTTAGTGGATTAAAAGGTTTATTTTGGAAATGTTTGCACAATACAATATTCCAGGAACATTATAGCTCAAAGCTATACAATTTAACATCTCCAGTAGAGCACCCCAAGTGGAATTGAAAATGAAACCGTATCAACCAGGACAAAATGTTATGTCTTTAAATTGAAAACTTAAATTGAAAGCCACCTCAATTTAGGTGGTAGTTTATAAATTCCAGAGCTAAGCAGTCTGGCTTGAACATGATCTATTGCCCTTCTGTCAGCCAAACTCCAATTGATGTATGGTGGTATTATCTACAATGCTGTCTGACATGATTCTCTTTTATTGCCAGAATCAGTGGCAGACAGCAAAAGAGATTACATGTTAGATCAAATCAATACAAACTTTATTTACTGGGCTTTGAAATGAAATTCCCCTTTTCCCCAACACTTTTATAAACACACAAAGGCTCGAGCAAGGTTTCTTGGATGTAGCACACTGTAACTGTACACATGTGTCAGTGGCAGGGTAGGTCTGGACCCAGCATGCTTTGCTTCCTGTCACAGCGTAGAACCACAAGCAGCGCGCTACTGTCTGCCACTCTTCCTGGTGGCAGAACCATGGAGCAGTGGTCATTCAGTGTCACCCCCCACCCCCACCCCCCCATTGTGACGCCCACTTCATTACTCTTATGGAAGCCTGTTGACTAATTGTAATGGAGTGTATTGAGGTCCAGAAAACCCTCCTCCAAAGGGCTTGTATTAGCAAAGACAAAGCAAAGGGCAGATTTCCTTGTCCAGGCTGCAAATTCATCAACAAATGTGAACTTACAGTACTGTGTGTTGCTGCAAGCACTTTGAAATCCCACAGTAATTCCTTCATAAAGCACCAGAAGTACAGTATCTATGAGGCTATGTAAAGTACTAATTATGGGGACATGATATGCGTGTTGGTTGGTGATTTAACTGGTGCAGATGCTCAGTGCTATCTGACCTAAGATAATTTATAACCACTGAGAATTAACAGTCTCCAGCCTTGTCTGACTTAAAGTAGTCTATGTTGCACTATGGACCATTAAATATATGAATATGGAGAGGATTTGCATTGTTATCTAGAGCTACATGGCGTACATTGATTCCTAAAATGCCCATGTTCTTCACATGCCAAATGTTGTGTTTGTCTGTAGGCCTACAGTTTTCTCCTGTGTCATTAGTGTAGTACTCCAGCTGATTTCGAGGGCAGAGGAGATGAGGTATCAACAGAGTATCTGCTTGCGTTTATCTGCTTCTTGTCCACCCAGTACTCCCCCCCCCCCCCCCCCATTTGTTGATAGGTATAAACTTCTCATCGATCTGAAATACATTTTACACAGACTTCTCCTCGGAATCAATCTCTACAGTTTTGTTAAAGTAAAACGAGAGATAAAGAGAATTTCTCTTGACTTATTTAGTTATTCTGAAACTGAAAACATTTGAGGAGTTGTTTTTTGAGAGGAGGTTAGAGTGCCATTGGACACCGTTTTGGACTCGGCGGGGGGGGGGGGGTTTATAGAGGTTAGTGTTTCTGAAGACTTCCTTGCATCTGATGGACGGTCTGAGGTTCTAAACCATTACTGCGATTAGAACCACCTCACCACGATCTCTCGAGCGCGCTCACCGCTGCTAATAGCTGTTTCTCTCAATATCTCTCTCTCTCTCTCTCTCTCTCCATCTCTGTGTGATTTTTTTTTTTATGATTCGCTAAAACCATGCGGGGGCGTTTAGAGAAGATTTAAACATGACAATCCCCCCTCTCTTTTTTTCGGGTGAATCTCGGTGTTCTTTTCTGCAAACCTCTTGATGACGACAGGGCAGCGCTCGGGCTGGCAGTGCCCAGGGCCGACTGCCGTCTCAACGCTGCCCACTCTCTCCCCAGCCTTGGCACGGCGACGGGCGCGAGGGTGGGGTTCCTCTCTCTCCGACAGACCCTGTCATTCCTAGGAAAGCCTACACGTCCACCCATGCAGGATTCCTGAAAGGTCTTCCTGTCGGGGATGCGAGAGCGCAAAGACGGGGATTTGATTTCCTGTAGGCGATCATGCTCATTCAGCAAAGTGGAGGGTGTATATTTAGACATCTTAAGGCATACTTCTTTTCACTGTTGGATACCATAAGACTAGACTCAAGGGTCTGCAACGTGAAACATGTCTGTCTGATTGTAAATTCAGTGTCATCAGGTGGGTGTTGTCGGCTGGTAGGATTACGCCAGCTAATTTAGCCAAGATTCAGGTTTTCTATTTCCCTTGCTAATGTTCCCATCTGTCATAATAACAACCCTATTAAGCTGACCTGTGGTCTGCTTTATTCAGTGATCTCCCATTCTTACACAACATGTATGATTCATCCAGGGCTATGGAGAGGGAAGAATTACAACCTCTGTTACTAGAAGTGCAGGATTGATTATGCATATTCAGTTGAATGGAGAAAGGCAATAAGCCACATAATCCGTGTATCCACAAAGAGGAATGATTTACATGTTGTGTAAGATGTCAGCATCGTACAGCCTCCTGCTCTCCGAAGCAGAGCTTGATCCAAGCCTGGAGCTCACGAGGTTAGCCTCTCGATAGGTTAGCCTCTCGATAGGTTAGCCTCTCGATAGGTTAGCCTCTCGATAGGTCAGCCTCTCGGTAGGTCAGCCTCTCGATAGGTTAGCCTCTGGATAGGTTAGCCTCTGGATAGGTTAGCCTCTGGATAGGTTAGCCTCTCGATAGGTTAGCCCTCTCGATAGGTTAGCCTCTGGCTAGGTTAGCCTCTGGATAGGTTAGCCTCTCAATAGGTCAGCCTCTCGGTAGGTTAGCCTCTTGATAGGTTAGCCTCTTGATAGGTTAGCCTCTGGATAGGTTAGCCTCTGGATAGGTTAGCCTCTGGATAGGTTATCCTCTCAATAGGTTAGCCTCTGGATAGGTTAGCCTCTGGATAGGTTAGCCTCTCAATAGGTTAGCCTCTGGCTAGGTTAGCCTCTGGATAGGTTAGCCTCTCAATAGGTTAGCCTCTGGATAGGTTAGCCTCTTGATAGGTTAGCCTCTTGATAGGTTAGCCTCTGGATAGGTTAGCCTCTGGATAGGTTATCCTCTCAATAGGTTAGCCTCTGGATAGGTTAGCCTCTGGATAGGTTAGCCTCTCAATAGGTTAGCCTCTGGATAGGTTAGCCTCTTGATAGGTTAGCCTCTTGATAGGTTAGCCTCTTGATAGGTTAGCCTCTGGATAGGTTAGCCTCTGGATAGGTTATCCTCTCAATAGGTTAGCCTCTGGATAGGTTAGCCTCTGGATAGGTTAGCCTCTCAATAGGTTAGCCTCTGGATAGGTTAGCCTCTTGATAGGTTAGCCTCTTGATAGGTTAGCCTCTGGATAGGTTAGCCTCTGGATAGGTTAGCCTCTCAATAGGTTAGCCTCTGGATAGGTTAGCCTCTTGATAGGTTAGCCTCTTGATAGGTTAGCCTCTCGATAGGTTAGCCTCTTGATAGGTTAGCCTTTAGCTTTGTGTGGAGCCTCTCGTTGGGTTGAGCTGAGGTGAGGTGAGCGCTGTGGTGATGCTCCAGCCAACACATCCACACCTCACTTCTCTATAAACCAGCTCTTTTCTTTGTCTCTCTCTCTCTTTCTCTCTCTCTCTCTCTCTCTCTCTTTCTCTCTCTCTCTCTCTCTCTCTCTCTCTCTCTTTCAATCACTCTCGCCCACTCAGTCACTTTGACTTTGTGACCCTATTGTTGCTGCCGATGTTCTTCTTTTACTTACTCTGTCTGTCATTTTGTTTTTGGTGTGATAATAGCGTAGGCATCAATGGAGCTTTCAGCGGCTATGAGTCAAATATTATATTATATTTCAATCACCAGGAAAATGTATTATCAAAAACAGACATCCTTTTGAGGCGAACAGCCGTTTTTAGGTTCATAGTTACTGTAAGTTGTAGCATTAAACACAAGATAGATGCTAATGCCCTTGGGAGAAGCACATTTAGGTCTGCTCCGGGTCTTTGAGTGGAAAGATACATTTGTGGTAACACATTAAGTTGTTCTCATTCTTGTGGTGGTACATCATAATTACTCCATTGATTAGAATGTATTAATAAGTTGGTAACATGGTACGAAATTATTAATTTAGAATGTAATAGCTATTGAGATTAATAATGCAACATTTTATTAATAAGGACACAGGGATTGCAAATTGGAAGTAAAAACGTACCTGTGGCTTCTATGAATAGTATTCACATGGAAACTCAATCTTGGCAGTTCATATACATTGACTAGATCTGTTCAAACAGAGATTCATAATCTGCACGGAAGTGCATTTGCTGCTGTGGATGGTAAAACAAACATACAAGATTAAATTTCTATATTAGGCACACGCAGATAGAAACCATCTAACGCATGCAAGAGCTTCATTGTAGCACACAGCAGACAAGTGGAGGAAACTCAGCCTAAGTAAGCAGCCTTTAATTAGTCATTAGCACTTTTTGTTAACTACAGATAGGCTATACAGTATACTGAAGCGCCAATATGGCTTTGGATTTATGAAATGTGATGAAAATGTCAGACCATTTCGTCTGAAACTGCAAATTATATGGCATTCTTCTCATTAACCATTACATTTCCACACTGAAATGTAATTTCTGCATACTGTAATTCTGTTTTTGTGGTATATCTCTTTCATCAACTCATGCCTTGTCTGTAGTTGCACTGGAATCTATCCAAATTTAGTGTGTAACTCACAACTCTTTTAGATGGGTGGATGGGTGATCATTATAAATATTTTCTTAGATCCTTATATTAGCCTATACCTACTGTAAGATCTGTGTAACTCCCTTTCTTAGTGGTGTGTATGTTGGAGTGAGTGATGATGAAATTGAGGTAATCACAGAACAAAAGTTAACATTCCTCAAGTAAACTTGGCTCTGTGGCATTTTGCCCAAACTGTTGTGCTACTTATCCACCGTCCAGCTCATGGTTTAGATACAGCTCAATCCTGTGATCACCTTCTTCTTTAAAGATGGCTGCAGGGCTGCTCTTAACGCTAAACTCCCCATAAAGCCTTCACCATTTTATCTTCCCGGTGGTGTTATTGTCTTAACTCTGGATGGAGAAAATTTAACAAAAATGGCATAACGCAGAGTTGGCTCAGTGGTGGGTACTTTTTTTTGTTTTGGTTCCAAAATACTTTTTTTTGTTTTACTACCATACAGTACCTGTGTTCACAAGTCCAGACCCCAGTCAAAATAAACAGTACTAAAGACACAGAATTGACGATCTTTGATTGATCTGAGCTGGCTTTTTCCAATAAGAGAACGCAGTTGATCAAAAGAGTTAGCAGACATCACTTTTTTGTCATTCCTTTGATACTGGGGTTTGGAGGCAGTGGCAGTGGTATGCAAATGATTTGTTAATCCCTTCACATTATTTTTGTTCCATTTCTCCCTTTCATTTTCACACTTAACAATTTCCAGAGCAGCTTCTGTGTGGAGCAGAACTGCATACTGACAGACAGATATCCTCAGATTAACAATATTCATATTCAGATCCATATTCTTCACAGATAAGAGAAGAATCATCTATCACGTGAACACACCTGATTCAGTTCATGTAATTTGACTCTTTGAGATCTAAGAAATGAAAGGAAAACGATTACTATTGACTTTCATAGTTGAAATCCATCCAAAGGAAACCAATTAAAAATTAATATTTAAATATTTTTGTATCAAGATGCATTTTATAAAGGTGTTAAGTTTATGATTATACTTTTCATCTAAGTCATAAACTATATTTTGACTGTGTATTGAGACTGTAAAAGGCTACATCCACATGATGCTAAAATGTGTTAATTTGATATTCCAAGTGGTACATACTGTACTGTAGATAGCTCCCAGATACTTTTACAAACAGATTACCAACCATATTAGAAGGCGTTTGATGCTTAGAATTAAGACCATATGTTGGCATAGGCAGAATAACACAACCAAGTCCAATTGAAGAGCAGCGTAGCAGAGATAAGAGATTGTGACCTCTTGTCTCTCTGGGTTTGTTGTCCTAAGGGTTGGTGTTAAAGATAATAAGAAGGTGGGATGGTCTTACATCCAAGAAGCTTAAAATGCAAAATCTCAAATAAGCCTAATTTCCCTTAGCCAATCGCATTGCTTTTTGAAGGGTTTGTGTTGATCGTCTCAACTGACTCACAAACCGCCCCTCCCTAAATAAAAACACGAGGTTTAGGTGGCTTTTCAAAAAATGTATCTAGACATTTATCCAGTTTAATCTTCTTAACATATTAAAGTGATTTGCATTGCCCTGAAGTGACTGAGGCTGAATCAAGCTCACTCCACTTAATGCACTTAGACCCGCGAGGCATTGTGGACAATCTCAGTTCCTTAGAGAGGTGGGCAGGAGTCAACTTTCTCACGGGTGTAGCTTTGGCTTTCCCTGCCGTGCGGCCATCTTTTTTCTTTATGTTGATGCTCTAACTGTTGCGGTCGAGTCAGCGAGCTGAGAAACACGGCAGGAGGTGGAGGTTTGAAGCTCTCAGTCTTTGAGCTGCTCTGAAAGATCTGAGAGCTTTCTCACAACGTAGGTGTTGGCTACCATTCTCCGTTTCTTTTTCTGTGAATGTTTTGAGAGGTATGAATAAAGAGAACGCTGAAGCATAACCACAGTGTTAGCATGATTAGCCTGTACGCCAGCTCGTGGTTGTCAATAGGTTTGGGCATTTCTCTAGTAAAAGATGTTCTTAACCTTTTCGCCAGACAGTTATATGCTCAAGGATAGAACTATTAGTGGCAGCTGCAATGTGGTCTTTTCAAGCTCGGCTCCTCAGAATGGACAAACGAAACCGAGGCCGGCGCGCTCTGATGTGCTATCTCGCCTCCAGGCTCTTCCTTGTTCCGTCTCATCAGCTGAAGAGCACATTTATACATACATACAATATGAGTAGCCATATCCTTAACTTATTACTTGTTATTATATAATCTAATAAGAATAATATATTCTAACATCATGCTGATATCACCACATCGAATAAATCACATTCAATTTTCTTGGGAGGTTTGGAATCATAGTCGGTAAAAAAATAACTTTTGTCTTTGTTTTGTTTTTTTACCTCCGCCCCAGCGACCTCGCCGGGTAATCAATCAATCAATCAATCAATCAATCAAAGCTTTATTTGTATAGCGCATTTCATACCCAGAGGCAACACAATGCGCTTTACAGAGAACAAGGGAGGTGGGTATATGACCCACTCCTACATATTCCAGAGGTAATAGGTGATGTTTTCCATGGCGGGTGTGGCTTTTTTGTTTGTATGTCTGTTTGCAGGATTACGCAAACTACTAGACCAATTTTCATGAAACTCCGAATCACAGGGCGGGCCCACACCTGTTTTCTGGTTTGTCCATTCACCTCCATTCATTTTTTGGACTAGGATTACACGAAAACTACCAGACCGGGGCGTAGCAGGAACCAATTTAAAACCCATTCAATTTTAGCGCCACGGAATGCATTCATGGGCGGAGGTCTGTGCTCTCTGAGCACCATTTCTAGTTGGGTGTTGTTTTTTGTTTGTTCTTGGCTGTCTCCAATAAGCTAAATATCTTGAGTCTCTGAAAAGTAGGAAAAGTGCCACCCCATATATGATTATGCCTACATTAGACTTAGACCTAGATTATCTAATATTCTCCACTTGTGCCCATTTTTAACCACAAGGTGATTCGTCATTCTTTCCTGGAAATGTCCTTGCAAATACTTTCTGTCAAATATTGTCACATAGGCGACAGAGAGAAGATGCTATTGACTTCCCTTTGTGCTTTGTCATAATTTCTCTCATTATCAGTTGTCATCCATCTCTTTGTAGTGCCAAACGTCAACCTTTTACACTTAGGCTACATCCACACTAATACATTTTTAG
>NC_140256.1:1959560-2042060 GCF_949987555.1 Borostomias antarcticus
TGAACCAACGACTCGTTTGTTAGCGGTGTGTAGTTCCGCACGGTCGGGTTTGGGTTGTGTTCTGGTGAAGGCTGCTCTCGTTGTGCCAGGTGTGGTTCCTTTGGCCATGGTTTCAGGAACCTCTTCATGCCCCTCTTGTGTGGGAGGGAGGCCGAGTTAAAAATAGACAAGTTCAGTAGGAAGTCCTCAGATCGGTAATCATTTTCAGCGAATTTTCATTGGCACAAGCTCTCTGGCAAACTGGGCATTTCCAGCTGTCATCTGAACGTTGGCGCTGTCCTAACATGCCCTTAAAAGAACAACAAACAGACTTGAAAAAATGCAGGCAATGTACTCCTTTTCAAAAGCAGATTGTTAAAGTGTCACATAATTTATCTACTGCAAACATCAACTTTCTCTAAAAAGAAGATCAGAGGGTTAGGGGTTAGCATTAGGGCTGTCAAACGGAAAAAAAAGAAAATCGAATTAATTACATGATCTGTAGTTAATGAATGTTTAATCGCTAATTGATCACATATCCATTTCTTGCTGGCAAAAGCCAAATTAAGATATTTCAATTCAAAGACAAGTCAAGCAATAACTGCTCAGATGGAATGCAAATTCTTTCTTGTGGATATCGCACACGACCACGCTCTTATTAACTGTCCCATCTCAAGGTTTTTTTAAAGTAAACTTTCTGTTTAGAGGGCAAAGCAAAGTGATTATCTGCCTCAAGTTTGTTTGAAGGCAATGATGCTTTTGCGTGACATATGACGTAGCCTACGGGCTCAATAACGTGGCGTAGCCTACGGGCTCAATAACGTGGCGTAGCCTACGGGCTCAATAACGTGGCGTAGCCTACGGGCTCAATAACGTAGCGTAGCCTACGGGGTCAACGACGCGGCAACTGTGCCACCTACCGAAATCGATGAATGCAATTAATTTGCGTAAATTTTTATTAACGCATTAATATTTGCATAATTAGTTAATCTAATTAATGCGTTAAATTGACAGCCCTAGTTAGCATATCACTGAGAACTGCCGTTTATACAGTGTAGGAATGTAGGAATATTTTTGGAAATTAAAATTTTCATTGTCAATTTCATGATGATGCCCAAAGGTGATGTATTCCTAACCTCAATCCTGATTGGCTGAGGCCAGCTGTCTTGTAATTGCACAAACACAGCGTTAAACACACTTTACACTTATGCTTTTATTTTTATTATTTGTATTTATTTTTTACTGTATAATACTGTATGCATGCAAATCAAATCTCTGAGTCAGTCGTCCAATAGACAGTGACAGTATCTTCAGGATGACGCAGGTCATATTTTTTCTCGTCACTTGTCTGATCCAAGCCCAACAAGGTCACTTGAATGTTATCTCAATGCCTCCTTCACCTGCCTGGGTTTGATTCTCCGCTAGGTCCTTCCTGGTTGTTGTTGCACGACCAAAATGTAACCAGATCAACTGATAACATGTAGAAGTATGATAGGTTTTTTATATAGATTTTGAACAATATTGAGAACTTGTCATCAAGGTCATTCAGCAACAAAATGGTGACTGAGAGGTTTTCATTGATGGCCGCCAGAATATTTGTCTGAGTGTCTTCCTCTTTGGCAGATGACTGTGCTGCCCTTTGTTCCTGTGTGAGAGGGTAGAGTGAGGTTCAGGAAGCCTCTCCCCATATGAGCGGGAGCTGTTATTAATGGCAATAAGGACCTCCTCCCCCCTGAGGTCGGTGACCTCTAGGTGAGCACCCGCCAAAGGTCACACACGGCCCTGTACCCGCAAAATGGCCACGGTCCCCCTTCCATCTCCATCTCATCTGCAGGCCTCCTGCTCCCACCTCTCCCCAGACAGGATTTAATTACTGCTGTCGCCATGACCTCTGACCCGGGCGAACCTCGTCCTCTGACCCTGATAGAACAAGTCTCGTGGACCACAGTTGACCTTCCCCAAGGATCCCCCTGCACTGCTTCAACCCCCTCTCTCCTCCTCTCAACACTGCTTCAACCCCCTCTCTCCTACTCTCAACACTGCTTCAACCCCCTCTCTCCTCCTCTCAACACTGCTTCAACCCCCTCTCTCCTCCTCTCAACACTGCTTCAACCCCCTCTCTCCTCCTCTCAACACTGCTTCAACCCCCTCTCTCCTCCTCTCAACACTGCTTCAACCCCCTCTCTCCTCCTCCTTCCTTACCTACAGTATGGACTAGGGCTGGGTATCGATTCAAACTTCAAGAATCGATTCGATTCCGATTTATCACAATTCGATTCGATTCAATATCGATTCGGTTAGTGTTACTAAAACCTGTTTTTTTAGCTGTAACCTTAATTACATGACTGCCAAGTTATGCAACACATCAATACTAGGGCTGGGTATCGATACTGATTTCCAAAAATGAATGAATGAATGAATCATTGAATGAATTAATGAACTATTCATTCCTTTTTTTATTTATTTAATACATTTTTTATTAATTTATTCATTCATTCATTAAATAAAAGATCGATTTTGGGATTCATTAATCGATTCTGAATGATTTGATTCGATTTTTTAAACCCAGCCCTAGTATGTACTGTATTGCTCTACAGGTAGCCTTGTTACAGTAATTGCGAAAGTGTGTGTAAATCTTCTATTCACTGCATGTTGGAGGTATTTCCTTGTGCTCATTTTTGCTAGTTGCTTTGATGTGATGCAATTAGGTAATTGCTTTTTTTCCCTCAGTCTAAGATCTGTATCACTAACAATATTCATTCCATTACCATCAAAATCACTGTCTTCCAGTGTTGTTTAAGGAAGAGATTTTTGTGTTTACAGATCGATCCTTCAACCTTGCTCTAAGCTGCAGTCGATGGCCGTTAAGCCATGGCCGTCTCTTAATCACAACACAGATACCTGTTAATTACCAAACGAGTTCAAGTGTTTTCGCTACTTAAAGAGGGATTTGAGATCGATGCGTTGCTTTGCCCCCGGTCGAGCGGCGAGCACAGTCGGCCGTTTAATGAAACGGTTGCGAGTTCCGCGCGGGGTTTGGCCGAAGGAGAGAACGGAGGATAAAGCAGCAGGGATATTAATAGGCAGCTACAGGGACGACATGGTTGGTATCGGGTCAGAGATAAACCATGAACTTGTAAACTCACACAGGGGCCTCTCCCTCCCGAGCCCCTCCCCCATCGTAGCGCTCTCTCCCGCCCCGTGCGGAGTGCCATCAGTGCAGGCAACGAGCGTGGCTCAATACCCCCGCAGCTCCGCGAGAGCCCCCCCATTAGACTTCCCTCTGATTCCCAGCCCCGGCAGAGTTCACTCAGAGGTAAGGCAGTAGTTCACACCCTCCGAGACGCCGGCCTCCACGCCGCCTTTGTTCTCCGCGCTTCTCTGTGTTGCAAATAGACGCACATCTGACGCTATCGGCAGGAGGGTCGTTTCATGTCTGCACGCTGTCCCCGCGACCACGTGTATGTATCAAAAATATATTTAAAAAAACAACATTAAAAAGTGTGTTCAAGTGTGTTTTTAGAATGATATTATCACCAGCAGTGGGGCGGGAGCTATTAGACTATTCCTTGTCATTTGTAGTCCATCCCCATGTGTGGAATGTGAAATGGAGGGTGAGTTCTGCATCCTGTCAGAGGAGAGGCCATTTTGTCCAGCGGCGAGGAGGCGTCGGAGAGCGCGCCCGCCCAGCCAGGCTCCCTCAAACACTGACCAGCGGCCGTGACCGAGCCGCCGGGCCGGCCGCCGGGCTAATTCCAGCCGGCCGAGGTCTGAGGCGCCTCCCACAGGGCCGTTTTGCAGTGATCACAGCAGGCGGTGGGAGGTTAATCCCAAGAGACTGCAGGCTCAATCTCCCCGCCTCCGGCCCGCACCCCCGTTTCTGCCTAACGGACCGTCGGAACAGCGTGGCCCCGGCGCCGACGCGCACCCCGAGCCGCGCGTCGCTCTTGTTAGGAACGCCACGGGACCCTCTGGGCGGTCGCGACAGAGTGGACAGTTGACCCCTCTCACCTCCTACCACAGTGTGAATAGACCGGCAATAACCCACTAGGACGATGGAGCAGAGAGCATATCGACACAGAAATTAATGGAGAGTAAATGTGTTGATGAGAGAAACATGGTGGATCTAATGAGCCCTTACAGGAGCCCATGGTGGCCTGAGGAGAATGGGGGTCGGACAGCTTGGTTAAGGTTTCAGTGATGGCGTTCATTATCGTCCCCCGCCAGATAAAATCTGGTGAAAGGGATTTAAGATCGACTCCCACACGAGCGTCCTTCACACATGTACCAGAGTCCGCCACCAGGGGGCAGTCGTCACAATTCATTCATCCCATTGCCAAGTACATTTTGCTTTGTACGTAAAAAAAAAACTAGGCTTAGTTTCTTAGCCGCCAAACTTCTTTCTAAATCCACAGAGTTCAGTTTGAGGTGTTTAGTAGCTCTTGTTGTGCTTGTTCTAAATGTCAGGATTCTCATAGGTTATAAAAAAGGTTAGGTGCAGTGATTCAGATTCAGATTATAGTATTAGTCACATGTATAGTAATGTACCGTCACAGTGAAATGTTGCTGCCGGCTCCGAGAGTCTATATGTTTTCCAAACGTGACAATTTTAGTCATGCTGTCAGATGGGGGAGTCAGTGGAATTGTGTCAGACAGTGACACTGCGGCGCGCGGAGAGAGGCTGAGCTGAACTGAATGGCGGTCAATGAGTGGTTATTCTCTGTGCTTATAACACTTAATTGTCTCGAAACTGCTCAAAACAAGGCTAGCTAGATTCTGTAGGCTGACGTCCACCTCTAGACATTTTACTGACCACTAAATCGACTAGAAGATGACATCATTCAACAACTACATGCTGACGACATGCATCACGGGTGGGGGTCGACAGGTTCGACGTGCACATGCTAAAAGTGAAAGAGAACCTGAGTTGTGAGATTGATTGGTTCTGTTCATGTAATAACTCCAATACTTTTTTCATACATGGTTATATTTTTTTTTATACAGAAGGCACGAAATATGCATCTGCTTTTCCCTGGAGTCGTTTGTGCATATCTGAGTGTAATTAATGTGGATTTTGACAGATGGAGAGAAAAAATGTCCCTGTAAGAGAGAGAGAAGGGTACATGCCACAATGTGTGAACCGCGAGCGTGGAGAGGCAGCCTCTTGCGGGTTGTTTTTTTTCCCACAGTGCCAGCTGGAATAACCAGACTCTTACAGGTAGCAACAGACACACAGGCATTGAAGATGGAAACAATTGAATTTATCTGACCACATTTCCTTTCTTTGTGTGAAGAAATGCGCATTAAAATTCTCTTAAATGGCTCTCAACAAATACTGACTGTTCCCCTATTCATAGCATCGCAGGGCACTGCAAAGAATAAAACTTTCCTTTGAGGTACTTTATGATCTGTATGATTGATTTTAACTGAACTTATTCCGTAAATTCAACTTGTGGCCTGTAGCACTGTTTTATAAGCAACGCTATTTTTATATACATCCATGTAAGACTTAGATATTAGTGTAACTACATTATCACACAGTTTTTGCCTGGTAGCAAATATGTATAAATGAGGATTAGTCTTGAGAAGGCAACAGGTCGTGGTGTATAAGCTGCCCAGGGGGCCAGAGAGAGAGAGCCGGTCTATGACAGTCTGGAGGAGGATCCATTGTTGTGAGTCTGGGTATTACCTGGAGGCACTATCTATGAGACTACAGCATTATCCTATTATTAGGCTTATTTGGTTATGCTTATTGCTGCTTGTCAGGTACGCAGATTATTTTACTGAGGAAATTAGCATCCTCAGAAAAATACAGGACCGCTGTTTTATCTCATTCAAGTATTCTGGATTAGGATCATTTTTAGAGGTCTTTTTTTTTAAAGAAGTCTTAAAAAAGAGAATCTCTAGATATGTCACACACGCATTTCATACATTTTGTGTAAGTATTCATTGTTTAGCTTCTTTTATCTGAGTTTTACAACAACAATAACCCTTTTTCCTACCTGCATGTAACACCAACACATAACTAGTCATGTTGTAATTACTTCTAGAGGACCTTGTGGGATTGAAATAACCTTGATTGACGCCGCCGTTTGAAGAGGAAGTGAACAAAATAGAAGAAAAAAAAGCCTACAGTATCATATGGTCTGGCAGAATTTGGGCACCGGACCAGGGATGACAACTGCGCTCTTGCGATAACTCAGTCTGCTCCCATAATTCCTTAACTTTTAGTACAGAGTCAGACAGTGACAGAACGATCCAGTGAATATGTTCACAACTAGCTACAGTTCCCAAATGTCCTCATTATATTGATGACACTTTTTAAATAATGTCCCTGTACTGTCTGACTCTTTTTTTTCAGGGGAAGAAATATGCTCTGATGATGGTGGACCCAGACGCTCCGAGCCACAGCAAGCCAACGCGAGCTCACTGGAGGCACTGGCTGGTGGTGGACATCGAGGTAAGAGGCCCCTAGGGGCCCTGACTGTAGGCTAACCCAGGGGCCTTGACTGTAGGCTAACCCAGGGGCCCTGACGGTAGGCTAACCCAGGGGCCCTGACTGTAGGCTAACCCAGGGGCCCTGACTGTAGGCTAACCCAGGGGCCCTGACTGTAGGCTAACCCAGGGGCCCTGACGGTAGGCTAACCCAGGGGCTCTGACTGTAGGGTAACCCAGGGGGCCTCACTGTAGGCTAACCTAGGGGCCCTGACTGTAGGCTCACCCAGGGGCCCCTGACTGTAGGCTAACCCAGGGGCCCCTGACTGTAGGCTAACCCAGGGGCCCTGACTGTAAGCTAACCCAGGGGCCGGTGACTGTAGGCTAACCCAGGGGCCGGTGACGGTAGGCTAACCCAGGGGCCCTGACTGTAGGCTAACCCAGGGGCCCTGACTGTAGGCTTACCCAGGGGCCCTGACTGAAGGCCACATTTAACACTTTCTGTACGGAGAGCTAACGTGATAAATTGACAAGGATTTACAACAAGTTTTATTTTATAAGGTCTATTATTGAATAGCAAACTGTTAACAGTAGTGTTGAGAAAATGTACTTAAAGATCGTATCCTCTACAGTTAGTGATAGCAGCGAGGTTTTTAGTCTGCAGAGTGGAGACAATCGCACGGCAGAGAAATTATGAATGGTCTTAAGTACTAAGTCTGAAAAATGTTCATTTTTAATATCATGCGTCTTTCGCAATAAATGCCTGTGGCAAAAGTGTGGGAGGAAGTGGCCCTAAATGGCTGTGAACGTTTGCGAGGGCCCTGTCAGCAGCGATTTCCCCACGCCGCCGTGAGCCTGCGACGTGTCGGTGCAGGCGTGTGAGACCGCGATGGGGGAGAGCAGCAGCCTGCGAGGCGCTCTCCCTCCCCCCCCCCCGCCCTCCCTCCGCTCCCACCCTCCAGTGGAGAGATCTTGGCACTCCGTCCTCTCTTCATCTGTTCCCCCAGGCAGAGCAGCTCCTCCAACGAGCCACACGGCTCCATATTTTACACCCCTGAAACGGGCGCCGCTCCGAATCCCCCCCCCTCTTTCCTCTCCTCAGACTTCTCTTCATCCGTCCGTTTGTGTGTTTTCACATTCTTGCATTCTCACGCCAAATGCGTGTTAAGTTGTTGATTGCCTCAAATATTTGGAGCTTTGTAGACGTGTTTTAATCCCCCTGCAACCCAGTGATCAACCGAATAGATTAGTGCAAGTGGTCTGAAATACACTACAGAGATATCTAGAGATATCTAGACTAGAGTTGTGGTTCATGTTATTTTCCACTAAAGCACAATTAGCAGAAAATACAAATGGAAAAATCCCAATTCAACAATAAATATTCAAAAATAGTTATTCTAATAAATAAAAAAAATCATACTTAAACAGTAATGTTAACAAGTTGTCTTGGTGTTGATTGCTCAGTTTTTTTTTTTAAACAGCTGTGAAAGCCAAAATGTACAGTATTTAATTTTAGATAACTTCTCTTGTCATAAACCATGATCAAATTCCATTATACCTCCTTTCTCTTTCTGTAGGACCTTACTGCCTGGCCACTTGACCTGCTGTGAATAAACAGATATGTTTCAGGTGCTCAGACAGACAATGTGCTGGGCAGCAATTCAATTTCCTGTCACTTGTGTGGGCGTTGACATGAATTACATGTGTTGTGATTGGCCAAGGGAGCTGGCTGTTTGTGCGATGGTGGCTGGTGGTTGGTCCGAGGGGTTAACGAGGATTCTGAGTGATTCCTACCCACAGTGGGAGGTGTTTAATTGCTGGGAATGGCTAGATGACATCATGTAACCTCAATATAGTTATAACAGTAGGGTGTTTGAATGTGTCGGATTATGTCTAAATACCCTAGGGGCGTAACCTAATTTGGAAATGTTAATGTTCAAATGAATATCCTGGCAATGCCTTGATGTTGTTAGTGACAACAAACCAATGCATTTTGTAAGAATGCAATTTCTTTGTGTTTGTTTTAAGATTTTTTCCCCCCGATTTTTATCAATGTGCTTGGATTTAGAGGTGGATTTGCACATGTAGTTTTTTTGTATTACTACAGAAGGTCAAAAGTCAAACTATCAAAGGTCAAATGGATCAGCCTGCGGATTCTCACTAGTTAGTCTGCCGAGTCTTTAGTAGCCTTGCTCAACCGTATGCATTCATTAATCCAGGGTCATCCAGGGGTGCTCCAGATTGAGGATGTTCGTGTAATTAGTGTGTGTTCTTTATCCTCGGCCATACGCTTGAACGTATAAGGTAGTTCCTTCTATCAGCAGACAGGGGAGTGGGGTCAGTCTCTGGGCCCCAGAGCACATTCAGCCCTCATTAGAGACAGCGTGGTATCAGGGCAAGGACACCCTGGCTCTCTTAATGCACCTTGCAGTGATAAAGGCTTGCTAAGGATTTCCCGTCAGTACGCTCTCAGAACATAATACTGTATGGACAAAATGTGTCTCTTTAGGGTACCACCCCAGTGACAGGGTACCACCCGAATGACAAGGTACCACCCCAGTGACAAGGCTATCAGGTACAAATGTGTCACTTTATAGTGGGAAGAATGCCTTTTCTAGCAATACAGAAAAAGATTATAATCTATATTATAGAATAGTGTAGTTTAATTTCTGTAGTCTAAAAATACACATTACATTTAGAAATTACAATAAAAGAAGGTTCACAATATATGTCGCTTTGAGATATTCACCAATACAATATAAATTGGAATATAACACATTTTCATGAATAGCCTTGGCTAAATCCACATCAAATCCATCAATATAAAAAAGCTCCACAATATTCATTACTTTGACATATTCAACAATCTGTCATCCATGGTAGGCTATAGCTATCAAGGGGTGAACATTTTAGATTTTGGCCTGGCAGACAAAATGAACCATCAATGAACTGGTATGCATGGAAGTGTGAAAGATATGATACTGGAATCGGCAGTTTCCCACACAAAACAAAACCCTTTGGTACAGTACTATACTAAATACACATAACAAGACATCCACATGAACTAGACATAGACCATACATCAAACAAACACTTGGTTAAAACTAGGGCTGGGTTTAAAAAATCGATTCATCGATTCTGAATCGATTCTGAATCAAATGATTCAGAATCGATTCATGAATCCCAAAATCGATCTTTTATTTAATGAATAAATGAATAAATCAAGGAATGAATAGTTCATTAATTCATTCAATGATTCATTCATTCATTCATTTTTGGAAATCAGTATCGATACCCAGCCCTAGTATTGATGTGTTGCATAACTTGGCAGTCATGTAATTAAGGTTACAGCAAAAAAAAAAAACAGGTTTTAATAACACTAACCGAATCGATATTGAATCGAATCGAATCGAATTGAATCGTGATAATCGATTCCGAACCTGTGAATCGGAATCGAATCGATTCTTGAAATTCGACTCGATACCCAGCCCTAGTTAAAACGTAGCTGTGCTTCAGTAGTGATGTCACAATGTCTGTGTCCCTGCTGAGCTTCCTGGAGCAGAGGAGTGTAAACAAACTAGAGGGAGGGTCGTAAACATGGCGCGTCAGTGGGAGGTAGCTCAGGAGGTAGAGCAGCCGGCTGGGGATCCAAAGGTCCCCGGTTCGATTCCAGCTCCCGGATGTGTGCTGAAGTGTTCTTGAGCAAGACACTGAACCCCAAAATCGCTCACATGTGGCACAATGGCGCAGTACTTAGTACTGACGCCTCACAGCAAGAAGGTCCTGGCCCTTTCTGCGTGGAGCTTGCGTGTTGTCCCCCATAAAGAACCCAAAACGAAAAGCCCACAAGACGGACAAGAGCGCTTGATTCGTCCCCGGGCGCGGCCCCATTGCACGCTGCCTAGTGTCTGCTCTCCACTGCCCTCGGGGGAAGGGATGAAGAGTAGGAGAAGAGTTTCATCGGTGGACGCTCCAGTCATTTTGTGTGTGTGTGTGTGTGTTTCTGCGTTGCCGCCTCCCTACTCTGTGTGATGTGTGTTCGCTGTGTGACAAATAAAGATGCTTGTTTGTTTGTCTGGATAGAGGCAGTCCTGAGATTGCTGTATTACCGCAGTGGCCGGTGGGGCGAGCTGACCCTTGTGTTGCTGTTGACATCGGCCTGCTGCCGCAGGAGGAACATATCCATTTTTATGTTGCTATAGTGACAAGCAACATGGATAGGAGTGTAGCCCATCTGGAAGAGAAGAAGTGGGAGATAAAGGGTTAAACCTCATTTTACCAGCCCTAGCTAACGATGAAACACCTAACAACAACACTAAGCCCTGGTAGTCATTCTAGGACAGACACTACGCCCTGGTAGTCATTCTAGGACAGACACTATGCCCTGGTAGTCATTCTAGGACAGATACTAAGCCCTGGTAGTCATTCTAGGACAGACACTAAGCCCTGGTAGTCATTCTAGGACGGACACAACGCCCTGGTAGTCATTCTAGGACGGACACTAAGCCCTGATAGTCATTCTAGGACAGACACTAAGCCCTGGTAGTCATTCTAGGACGGACACTAAGCCCTGGTAGTCATTCTAGGACGGACACTAAGCCCTGGTAGTCATTCTAGGACGGACACTAAGCCCTGGTAGTCATTCTAGGACCCTTCATGTACATTTGCAAACCAGTGGTAGAGGGGTTAGTCCACTGAGTAGGGATGAGATGGTATGGATTTTTGCATTACTGTACGGTACGGTACGGTATCTAGTTACACGGTACGGTTTACGGTATTTCACGGTATACAGCATTTCACCTCCCCAACACACATAAAAAAAACAAGTATTTTACTTTAAAGGAACTACAGTGCAACACATGATGGAAAATACACACTATTGTAATTAAGCTCAGTTTATTAATAGCGAGCTTATATTAAATTACAAAATTAACTTTTGCAAGCAACTTGAAATGTGAAGTTTCAGCAGCGCATTATTGTGTAATACCGTAAACGTAATACCGTAAACACAGGGAATGTCACGGTTCTAATACCGTGGACATTTTATACCGCGGTTCACGGTTTTACGGTATACCGTCTCATCCCTAACTCTGAGGGAGAGTTCCTGATCAAACAAATCATTACATCAGTTCCTGATCAACATGGATAGAAAGAAAAATCGAATGAAAGAAAGAATATTTATCCTGAGCTGCTGTTCCTCCCGGGGAAGGGCTGACCGCACCGGGACCTGACCATCGCCATTGAAGACACAGTGGTGACGCCGACTCGACTGCGAGGAATCTGGGTGTGACCCTGAGTGACCAACTTTTGTTCTCTGCACATGCGTTACAACATCAGGAGGATTCACCCTTTCCTCACAGAAAGAACTACATCAGCCATTAAATCCCTGGAACTTGTCCAGAAAGCTGCTGCTCGCCTGGTGATCTCCCACACAACTTCCCTTCTCAGGTCCCTACACTGGCTCCCTGTAGTAGCTCACACCAGCTTAAAACTCTGGCACTAGCCAACAGGGCAGTGAAAGGAAGAGTTCCCTCCTCCCTCCAGGCCATGGTCAAACCCTATACCCCCTCCCGACCGCTACGCTCTGCTACCTCGGGGCGACTGGTTGCCCCGTCACTCCGAGGCCCCTGTGGTCGAACAACACGGTCACGGCTCTTCTCTGTCCTGGCCCCGCAGTGGTGGAACGAACTGCCACAGATGGATAGATAGGAAAGCAGAGTCACTGCCCATCTTTCACCGCAGGCTCAAAGCTCACCTCTTCAAGAAGTACTACCAGGATCTGCCCTCTTAAGCACCTATTGTATTTTTAGTTTGCTGTTCTTGCACTTTGCCTTCAGCACTAGATTATGCTCTTAGTTGTTTTAGAAAGGAGATGCACTTGAGTGTTTTGGCAAGTAGTAGTACACTAACACTTCCCATGTTAAATGCAATTATTGTATGTAAAATTGACGTTCTTAAAATTGGCTGCTATATTTGCTGTTTGTAGCAGGGCGACTATAGGTCAGCCCCTCAGTGGGCTTCTAAAATCTAAGGACTACAGTAGGTCAGCCTGTCTGTATTCTTCTAAAACCTAAAGACTAGGTCAGCCCGTCTGTGTTACAAAATTCCAACGCTATCTGGAGAACCACAAAGTCTCCCTCCCACACAAAAAGAAAACAAAATGCCCTCTCCATTGTTTTGTAGCATTTCCTGGAGAATTCTGCAAAGCAGGCAGGAATTTCGGGATGTGCTGTCTGTGTGTCTCTCATAGCCTGGTATGGCCATCCCGATCTAGCAAGCTCACTGCTTCGCTCCGCAATATCGGTCTGGCCTTCGCCCCATAGAGAGCGATTATGTGGGCGGGGGTACTTGCCTTGACAGACAAAACACCTTCAGCCAATCAGCGTTCAGCAAACTTTTGCCAAATCCAGTCGGAAGAACGGCAAAAACGTCTTTTCCACCGAGAAACTCCGCTAGTGCATATTCTTGTTCTTGTGTTGTGATTAAGTCTATTTCTGCAATAACTGCACTTATAGCTGCGTTTATTCTTCTAACGTTAACGTTACCACTCGTTGCTTCGGGAGCCGCCATGTTTGTTTAGCAAGCGGCAGGGACACGAACCAATCAAGCGCGTGCGTGTCATACCTTAATCTCTCTAGCTCCGTGTCATGAATCAGGAAGTCAAGATCAACTCCTCTCTGTCTGTGCTTCTTGGTCTCTAGCGGAGAGGAGGATGAGAACAGGGAGAGATATGGAGGGATGGAGTGAGAGAGAGATGGAGGGATAGAGTGAGAGAGGAGAGAAAGCACAGAGGTCAGAGCCTGGGTAATTTCCCTCGTGAAAGACAATTAGAGCATGTTATCTGTTTATTCTACAATTCATATAGTTTGAAGTGAACATTTGATGACAGACGTGCAGACTTCATCTCTATTGATGTCTTAAGATCTAGATCTGATCTTATATATAATTAGATGGACAATACGCAGCCGCAGGGGACAACTGACCTCTTCCCTATGACAGGTAACGAAGGTCAGTGCTTGTTAATACTGACGGACGTCACAAAACGGTCGGTTGGAACTACTTTAAGATGAGCCAGTAAAATTTCAGTGCAACTGATCGTGTATGATCTGCATGTCATAAATAAGACTCGAACTTGATCTTGGGTTTAATGTTTGAGATCTAATCCACCAATAAAATATCAATCGGTGTCGGGGGGGGTTTAAGAAATGTCTTGGCAGCATTTGTCATCCACTACAGCCTGCAGGAGGAAGGCCAGCCTTTTCTGTTAACAAAGTCTTTGTAGCCATTTGATGGAGGGATGAGAGGGATGTGTGTACCGTCTATCAGTCCCATGATTTGTGGAATAAAATGCGCCGTCTCGAATCTCCTGGCGATTTCTGAGGCTTCAATCAATCAATCAATCAAAGCTTTATTTTTATTATCAAGGCTTCTTCATTTCCCATCCGGATCAGATCTTCCATTGGCTCGTTTTTTTATTTTTATTTTATTTTTTATTTTTTTAGACCTTTATTTAACCAGGTAAGCTTATTGAGATAAAGAATCTCTTTTTCAAAAGCGACCTGGCCAAGAGGCAGCAACTTACAATACAAAAGGTTACAATCCAAATAGCATACATACAATAAATAAAATAAGCTCAAGTTAGAAGTATAACAACTGATTTAAAAGCAGTGACAAACCCCAATGCCTTCAAGTTCCTTATCCTTGAGAATGTCAACAAAGCTGTCAAACTGGATCAGTTCAGGCATTTAACCAGGCAGGTTTAACATGTTCTTACAAAACATACAAGTGAACTTTTTTACGGTGCTTTTGTGAATGCCGATATTCTGCACAGCTGCCAAGTCTGTAGAAAACAATCGCAATGCGCATAATACAGGGAACGGGAGCTCTGGTGGTGACCTCATCTGGAGCCATGACTCCCTTCACTAGTCCACACAACTTTGTGAATGATTGGCCGGTCATCCGAAGGTTTTTGCTTCCATCCAAGTTAGGAAAATTCAAGGAATACAACTCTCTCCCACCAATCTTCCCTGCGGACGTTCATCCACTGATGCCTGGTCTTACTGTAGGAGGAGGCAGGGGCTGGTCACATATCGCAAATGCAAATCACCAAAAAGCTCTTTTTGTGCTCATCTCTCCTTCATTACGTTCAGTAGCAGGAAGTTATTATCAAGCTGTTGTTTGATTAAGATCATCACAACAGTAAACAACGCTCTGAACAGACGACTGATATCCATCTCGTCAAGTTTTGACAGCTTCCGTAACCATAGTAACTCTCCCACTACTGCCTGCTTGCGAGTCACACAGCTGTTAAGATTACATTCTCGGCGCATGTAAACAACTGATCATATTACATCACGTACCATGTAAACAGTTGCCTCAAAATCTTTAATCAGATTTAATTCAATCAGATTGAGAAAAAAAAAGTGTGCATGTAAATGCAGCTCAGATTGAAGTTCTCGACGGAGTTTAACGAGTTGACAATTCTGTCTGATCTTCCTGTGACAAATCTTCCTGCTTCCGCTTAGACACTGAGAGGGCTGTGCTTGTTTGCTGTGCTACATAATTCATGAACTTCATCAATCAAGTCCAAGTAATTTTTTTATATATAGCACATGTTGATACAAGCAAATGTAGCACACAATGCTTTACAGAATAAAAAAATTATAAAAGATATAAAAAAAAGAAAATAAAGCAAAAGAGAATAGAAAATTAGAAACGGTACAAAATGAAAATGAAAGACATGGTATGTCTTAAGATCTCGCTTAAATGTTCCCACAGTTTTAGCCAGTCTTAGGATTTCTGTCAGAGTATTCCAGAGTTTAAAAACTGGAGGCTGCCTCCCCATGTCTCTTGGTCCTGGCTTTAGGAACCGTTAAAAGTTCAGTGCCAGAGGACCTCAGGGACTTAATTGGTGTATATCATAAAAGCATGCCTGACATGTATTCAGGTGCATGACTATGGAGTGCTTTGTAAACTAATAAAATAATCTTAAAATCTATTCTAAAACTGACAGGTAACCAGTTATCAGCCATCAAAACTAAATGCCAACAAACTAGTGAGCTTTGTGTGAGCTAGATACGTTTATTTGAGAAAGAAAAAACAGAAAAGAGAAGCCTGTTTGAGTTTTCACTGCCTGTTGCCTTCCACTAACGAATGACGGTCCCAGCTTCTACAGGAAGTGGAAAACAGCCCGGCCAGCAATCTCCGAAAATGTAAAAGCAATTTTTTAAAACGGGTTATTTGGATAAACTGACTGCATATTCAGAATATACATGGTTATTTTCAGACCTGACAAAAATGTACCTTCCCTGTACCTTTCTTCAGAGAGTGTAATGTGAGCTTCAGTCGCCCTTTTGCCAGCACATATGATGGTCCTTTCATTATGTGCGTTGCCAAAATCCACGTTTCTCATGAAATTATGTCGAGCACAGCTAACATAAAGCTCATGATGTCCCTCATTTACTAACTGATCGTATGACAGAAAACTGGGTGCACGGTGATTTCCACGACAAGTTCGGCATTTATCAATTTCCACGTGAGCGGAGATCACGACCAAATCTCACGTCAAGTCTCAGACCGTGAACGCAAGTTTGAGAATTGTCATGAGACTGTTTCTGACTGGCATCTAAGCGCAGCCTTAGGCCTATACATTACTTCAAAATAGACTAGCCTATGGCAAAATATATTTTGTAAAGGCATCTTCTATGTGTCATACATTATATCCCTAACATAAATGGGTATTTTCCAATTATTTGCAATTAACGGGGTAAACCGTTTTTTGGCGTAAGAGTAATTTTGCTTTCATTCTGAGCCGACAGATCATGCAGCCTTACAAACTGAAAGTGAAATTAATATTACACCAATCAATGTATTGGTGACAATTACTAGCAATTAGAATTAACAAATGAAAAGCAATCAGGGGGCTACAGTCAATTAGTAGTTTGAGTGGAGATGGTGATGGCGATGATGCATTTTATTTTTTATTTGGTGAAGATAATGGCAATTATGCATTCCTGGCGATCCCCTAGCGCTAACTGCAATTTACAATTTACCTTATACACTTGCAGTGTTTTGCATCAATCATGGGCAATTACCAAAATACACTATAACAGCTTGTTCTCTCAGTGACTAACTTGCCTCCAGATTGTGGGCCTCTCCCTCCCGTTCTCTGCTCTCTCTCGTTCTCTGCTCTCTCCTCGTTCTCTGCTCTCTCCTCGAGTCTGAATCGATGCAGATGTTCAGGTTAGTTCTTGCAGCGATAATTAACAAGACAGTCATTAGTATCTGAAGAGCCTGCTTATGTAAATACACTGTTGTGTTGGGCATTACTTCTTTTTTTTTATCCCGTATCCCGAAGCTACAGTCTAAGCTGTGCGAGGGTCGGCCAAGTTACAGAAACTTTGAGTTTTGGGTAGAAACTTGGTTTTGTGCTATTTATTTTAGGCACAATGCCCATAGATTCTAGGTCATCTGAACAGGATCGTTCTCTGGGGTGAGCGGTGCGCTGGTGACTCTGCTCGTTACGGTAGCTGTACTTCAATCAATCAATCAATCAATCAAAGCTTTATTTGTATAGCGCATTTCATACCCAGAGGCAACACAATGCGCTTTCATGATCGGAGTCATAAGAGTTGTGTATCAGGATTTGGATGTGATATATCACATGTCTTAGGCCGCAATCCAAAGGCACGGATGTAGCCGTGAGTATCACACACCATGGAGGAGTGCCAAGACAGTGACACACAGCTGTTAGGCATGCTTTAACCAAGAGAGGTGAAGGACTGTTAGACTTAGAACCCATATGAAATAAGCTCCATGTATGTGAGATTTAAATGTTTTTTTATATATATAGATTTAATACCTCACCTTAACACGGTTTAATGCCTTCCAATGTAAGTCAGATACTACAAGAACTGACCATGAATCTCATTTATGCGTGTCCTTTTGCCATACGTGTCACTTACCAGAGGGTAGTTCCAGGTATAACTTATATTAATCGTATACAATCTCATACCATGTGTCGTCCATATGGGTAGCTGCCGTCTGGCTCTGTAGAGACGCGCGTCTTTCTGTTTCCGACCGACTGCAGTCTTCATCAGCCACTCCTCACAGATTTAATCTAGATGGCCTGTGGATTGGGACCAATCGCATGATTGTTTCCTTGCTTTCCATGGGTCAGGGAAGGCCAGGTGGACCGCTCTGACCACAGCTAGATATTGTAATTGTTATGGTACATCGGGGAGAAGCACATGCTTTGGTATCCATCCATTTTACAGCAGGTCCCAGAGGAGGTTAGAGCCTCATGATCTGCTTTAGGACATGCGAAAGCGAACAGTGAGGTATTGTGACTGTATCACGCCAGCTGCTATTGTGTTTGTGTATGCTGCCGGGCCCTACTGGGATTCAGTGCTCTACGCCTCAAGATGTCCTTTGACTGCAGACAGGATTATGTCTTTACCCCAAAGGACTGTGCTTTCCAATAAGTCAGCATGTCAAGCACCGTAACGTACTGCTGCTCTACGACTGCTTTTCCTCTGAAGACAACATTTCTGTCTCCAGTCACCCGCCTGCTCAAGGGTCATGAACATAGTCTTTCTGTAGTCTTTTTTTACACTCAGTTGCATGGGACTGAGAGCAACCTATATTTTATCAAAATACCTCCCAATATTAAATTACTACTTTGCGCTGAAAATGATTATGTTCTTTAGGTCATATAATTAGACGTGTTGTTGCATGCTATTATTTGAGATTTTTTTTTGACAGGCAACTGCCCCCATACGGCTGCCAAAAACTATTTCCCAAAAGCCAGACGAACCACAGCTAGCTCCAACGCGAGAACAAAGAAGCATTGGTATTATTCATAATTAAGCTCTTATTGTGTACTCTGCTGAATATTTCCATTCTTTCTGCCTCTGTTGTTCACTTGCTCTCGTTCCTCCTCCCAGTCCTTTGCACCTCGTGTTGAGAACATCTGTCTGGCGTCAGTTTGGTGCCTGGCTGTGCAGATTGGATCAGGTAGAAGAGCACATTGCAGCCCAGCTAATGATGAGAGTGTCTGCCCTCTCTCTTGGAGAAGACGCAAGCTGCTGCTTCACGCTCGCTCACTCCACTCTTACGCCCAGGGAAACAGATTTCCAAACATATGCAGTGTGTTTTTTAATCCAGTCAAGCACTACAGTTCCCAACAAACACAAATAACCTTACGGTACATCCATATCTTATGACAACGAGGTGGGCGCATAGAAATTGAACAATTTTCCCCTTTGTGTGTGATTTTTTTTTCTCTCTAAAATGGCTTTGCACAGATTCCCAGGTTAACAGTTTGTATGGTTTTTTGAAAACTTTCGTAGAAGTATGTACTTGTATGTATGCATCTATGCTCTAACCTCCATTCTCAACTCAACCTCTGAACTCGTTGAGAAAAAAAAAGTTAATTATAAAATATACTTCAACTACTACAGTCTCATTGTAAGTTCAAAAATTGTTAATTCAGTTTTATTGACCTATAGT
This sequence comes from Borostomias antarcticus, assembly GCF_949987555.1. Taxonomy (NCBI): domain Eukaryota; kingdom Metazoa; phylum Chordata; class Actinopteri; order Stomiiformes; family Stomiidae; genus Borostomias; species Borostomias antarcticus. The sequence continues at coordinate 1,978,485 of NC_140256.1, forward strand.
GTACCACTCCTCTACTATTAATTTAACTATTTAGTTTGCAGGAAATGCTTCACCCACTGTTTTGTAATGCTAAATTAAACCCAGACATATACCGTCCCTCTCTTGAGCATTTTTGATTTAGGACCGTTTATCTCTTCCCTTGGTGTAAGTCAACAATAGCGCCTAACATAGAAGTCCAGCTGGAGGTGCTTAACATGGAGGGGGGGGGCGGGTCTCATTCCGGCCAGACTGGTGTCGGAGGTGCTCGTAAACGGAGTTCAGCCGGAGGAAGTCATTGCTTCACAAAACCCCCAGCAGCCACACCCTCGATCCACCCACCCATAGTTATCTTATGTGGTGTGTTTGTGTGGGTTTAGAGATTGCGTGCGTGTGTGTGCGTGCGTGTGTGTGTGTGTGTGTGTGTGTGTGTCACGCGCATTCTTGTGTGCATACTCATGAATCTGCTTCATCTGTGGGTGAGGGCCTGTTTATTTCATCTGTGGCTGCTGATGTTAATTTACAGTAAGACGGTTAGATAGATAGATAGATAGATAGATAGATACTGTAGATATAGATGGATAGATAGATAGATACTGTAGATTTAGATAGATAGATACAGATACATAGATACTGTAGATATAGATAGATAGATTCATAGATACTGTAGATATAGATAGATAGATGATAGATACTGTAGATATAGATCGATAGATAGATAAAATAGTGTAGATAGATACAGTAGATAGATAGATAGATAGATAGATATATACTGTACTTTATTGATCCCACGTAGGGGAGAATTGGGTGTCTGTATTGGTTGTACCTCTGTAGTACATCTCTGTTCACGGTCCCCTTTGGTCTCTCTGTTGCAGATATAGTATCATTCTCCCAGGCCCTGGTCTCTCTTTTAGAGATACAGTATCATTCTCCCAGGCCCTGTTCAGCAGCCTGGCCTCGTGGCTTACCAACAAACAGGTTACTGTACTCTGCTGTGCTGTACTATACAGTGTGGGCTGCCACTGCTACTGTTCTCTGCAACCTAAAGGGAGAGTTACATAAGAATCCTCTTCTCAATTGTCAGCTCTCCATCCCCCGTACACACACACACACACACACACACACAGTAGATACTTGTGTTGGTAACCTTTCCCAGCCTCTCGCCATCGCTATAACAACTGACCTCACTGCAGGGCCTGTTCTGGTTGCCGTGGCGAGGTGACTGGGGAGGTTTCGCTGCTGAAGGGAATGAGAGCGAGCGATATTTATCTGGAATATTTATACATTTGGTTTGATATAGAGGCGTTTCGCCTCCGGCTCTCTGATTGGCCCGTCTCGAGATATAGATTCTAGTTTTCGTACGGTGAAGCGGTGTCATCTCGTTTGTGTGTCAGTGTGTTATCTCCGTTTTTTTACCCGGCACATTGTCCTGTATGTGTTACAGTTACTCACCTAGAGAACAAGAACAGCCCTTAAAGCCCCCTCTAATCCAGTCTGTCATAGCAGAGACTAGACTGAAAAAAATTATAAAAAGATTGGACCATCTCCATGCAAATACTGTTTAAAAACCAACAGCTCCACACATAAAGATGCTTCTTTTAATACGTGCCCCTGTCTTCACACCCACGATCATTGTGTATAAATCCTGTTTTTCCTGAAAAGATTTCTACTCGCAGCTACAGACAATGATCCCCCACACAAGCTGTCGTCTTTGTCATCCCCCCCTTAGTCAGTGAAGCAGGATCTTTAAAGCAGTCGTCTGCGTGTGAGCTCGGTTCTCAGGGCACAGGTGGAGACTCGGCGAAGTCTGCCTACCGCTTCTGGTCTAAGCTGGTCAATCTTGATGACAAGGGAGAGCAAGGTGAAAGAAAGGAACGAGGGATGAAGAGATGGAGGGTAATTGAGTGGAGGAGTTACAGGGAGGTTGGGGCAGCCCATTCTGTGAGGGGAACCGCTGTGACGGTTTGGGAAAGACGAGAAGGGCATGCTGATACAAACACCTCACCAACAATTATTTCCACCTGAAATAGCCTTCACCAAATTACATGCTTGCCAGCTCATTAAACACAAAATATAGCCTTCAAAATACTTCATTTGTAAAGGATTTCTAGTATTTCCCAGTCTGCTTATCAACTAGAATGTTTGTATGAGCACAGAAATAATTAGAAAGGGCTGAGAGAGCACAGGTTATATGTGATAGCTTACCACAGGATCCAGAAAATGTAACTCTTCCTAATACATGGTTTATCTGTATTGTTTCTCATGAATCAGATATTATACATGCATACGGACATTAGATAATAGTGGTTGCTTAAACAGCAAATAAAGTTATCTAAGTTGATATCTAAAGCTGGCCTCACTGTATCGAAGAGCCAACGTTCTCTATAAAAAGCGACCTCTTCATCAAGACACGAACCCGGGACTCCAGATCACTACTGCAGGGTATTAACCGCTCGGCTACCAGTCATTACGGTAAACCTGACAGAAGATGTAAGAATCAGCTCAGTGGCCTTGTGGGTACAGTGTCCGTCCTGAGACTGGGAGGTTGGGAGATCGATCCCCGGCCGAGTCACACCAAAGACTATAAAAATGGTACCCATTCAGCATCAAGGGTTGGAATTGGGGGGCTACATCACCAAATGATTCCCGAGCGCGGCACCGCTGCTGCTCACCGCTCCCCCAGGAGGTGGGTCAAATTCGGAGAACAAATTTCACACACTCAGGTGTGTGACGATCATCGGGACTTTAACCTTTAACCTTAAGAATGAACTGAAGGGAAATGGGTCCAAGTATGACCAAATGTAGTTTTCTTTTAATACGTGTATCCGCCCAGTGATTCTGATCCACTCCAAAATTGAATGGGTTCTAAGTTGGCCCATGCTGCACCCCTCCACCAAGTTTAGTGAAAATCGCTCTGGTAGTTTTTGTGTAATCTTGCTAAAGAACGAACAAACAAACAAACAAACAGACGAAATAACAAACACATGCGACTGGCACGGAGGCAACACGTGATCAATCTGAATGTGTAGCTTGCTAAGTTACAAATATAGTATTCTATTGATTGTCACTGTTTTAGTCAAAATTGCTTACTATTGCAATTACAAAATTGCTTGCTATTCTACACACTTATATTCACGCCAGAGGGCTGTTCAAACAGATGAAGGGAATGGGACTTCTCATTTAATAAATGCATGTGTATTTGTAATAAATCTTGCTTTGAAATCTAAGGATGCGAGTTGGAAATGATCAAACCAGTGTCCTCAGTCTCAAACATACTGTATCAGTAAAAGTTAACGAGATACATCTTGTATCACATCACTGTAAATGTTATTTGTTCTGTCATTTCTAAACTTCAGTTATCTCTCATTTTCTCTACTTAGTTTCAATTTCAAGTAGCTCTCACGTCTGTCGCACGATTTAAAATGAGTGAACGGGGAAGGTCAGCTGTAATGGAAGCAGGGACTTCTTAATTGGTGAAGAGGAGACTTGGCCGCAGATAGTGAAGAATGAGTCAACAGATCAGCAGATTGCCTTGGCATTATTGACATCCCAGTCTGTCCATAGCCAGCCAACTGTCCCCCGAGTCCACGGGTTTCACTCACAGGGCTGTTTTAGCGTCTCAGGAACTACTTTTCTTGGCACTCCAAGGATGACACATCCTGGAGGGCAGGTGAAGAGGCATATACAGTATTCTACACTCTTAAATTAAATGAAAGCTTACTCTTATGTTTTCCATGCGCCGTAAGGGGAGAATGAGAATAACTATGTGAAGCAGAATACACATTTTGCTGGGGTTTTGTGCAAGTTTTTCCTGCTATAGGCCTAACAACTGTGGAGTCTGCTGAAGACCTCTGATCTGTACTATTGACCATTATCATAGCCACAAGCTTTCTTTGTTACAGTGTGGTATTTATATGTTATCGCCGGTGAGAACCTGTTTACATTTCAGGGTGCTGTAGTTGACTTCTATCCGCAGCGCAGTCAGATTCCAAAGCACTGTATAGATTTCTTTCAGCTGATGAAATTAAAAAGACAGCAGTGTGTGTGTGGTGTGCCTTCCAGCAACGCGATTTGCCTGCGAGTTCACGATACGGGTTGAGAGGGGAGTTCCTTTGGGGAGGATTAAACATCTCCCTCTCTTCCCTTCTCTCCTCCGCTGCCCTCCATCCTCGCAGAACACAAACAGCTCGCAGGGCTGTTGGGTAAGAGAGTCCACCGTGTTCGCCACTGTGCTGCTGCTCACAGGTAACAATAACCAGGGGTCAGAGGTTAAGAGGGATTGTGGAGATCCTGTGTGTTCCTCTGGCAGTGCTGTTGTGGCGGAATGTGCCGGAGCATAGGAAACAATGCACCCTGCTTTGGCTCGGAGAGAACGTTGGCATCGATAGACTAGGGTGAGGAACCAAAGAAGAAGAAGAAGACCAGATCTCAGCCTCCATAGGGCTCTTTGAATGGGGAGGAGATAATCCATTTAATCTTTTAATCATGCGTACTGTGTATACATAGCGGTTTAGCTGGACCTCTGCCTAAAACCCCTGTCCTTTTTGGAGGTATTATAGACACCCTTTCTGTTAGATCTCCCGTGTGGAGTAATTTCTGTTCGCTCCATCCCTGTTATACCCACTGATCTCCATGAACTGTGTATAGTCCTTCTACCAGACGAGAATCACACCCAGACCCACGTGAAATGGAATGTGGAAATGCCTCACCCTGCCTAACGTGTATTCAGAACAGATAGTGCTTGCCGAACCTACCCTGCACTGTATGCTTTGCACAAAAGTAGGAATTAATGAAGATGCTTGTCGGACCGTAATTACTATTCAAACAATTATGTACTTAGTTTCTTCCAACAAATGCATTCGACATTATTGTTTTTCCTCGGATAGCAAAGCACCATAAAGACTAAAACCTTTCATTCCAGCAAAGGCCGTTTTTGGTCACCGTCAATAAAAGCATAAAAGCATTTATTTCCCACGTTTGTCAAATTAACAGCATACTCCATCTCCCATAGGAACGATGGGGTTTATTAACCTGTCTGTGAAGTGGGACATGTTTCCAGCAGTTACTATAACCTCTGTTCTGTCCCTGCCTCAATTATAATAGAAGAATTAAACACACGCAGCGATTCAAAACAGTAATGCCGCCTCTTAAATCCCTTTGTACCGGCTCTCAGCTGTTAATGACTAAAGACACTGGATCGGGCACGTAGACAGACAACTATCAACTGACGCAACCTCATTTATCAACAGCCGGATGGGACAGAATACAGGATATTTCATGAGCCCAGGCTAGATTGTTGGGTTGTTTGTAATTTGAGAATTAACATTTTATTTGTGCGGTGTTACTCCTCGCCAGTGCAGTATTCACAGATCAACAGGGAGGGAAGCAGAAGAAGAAGAATATCTCATGACCTTTGCATGGCGTCCCGTTGAGCTCAAATTGATTCCGTCTTTAATCCAGAATGACCTATCCCCAAATTGTCCCCCACTCCCCTCCAGACTCTTACAGGATGGGGCTGACCTTGAACTAATTGACCTTGAACTAATTAAGTGTTCAATTACACGCCTGTTGATCCTTTCTAATGACCTAATTATTGAATTAATTGTATGGACTCTGGCCTTAACTGAAGGCCATTCTCTTCCTTGTCCACCTCCCACTCCTCTTCCTCCTCTTCCTCCTCCTCCTCCCCCTCACTCAGGTACAACAGGTCCTGTTTCTAGTACACTCCCTAATCATTTTAGGTCTTCATTTAAATCACAATCATTAATTTAATTGTGAAAAGCTCTCAAACGAGCCTTTCTGCCCACATCAACCCCCATCCCCTCTCCTCCCCCTTCCCTCCCCGTCTCCTCATGTCTAACAGGTTTCATGAAATACAGGTACTTCTTACATGTTTAATACAGGTACTTCTTACATGTTTAATACAGGTACTTCTTACATGTTTAATACAGGTACTTCTTACATGTTCCATGAAATACAGGTACTTCTTACATGTTTAATACAGGTACTTCTTACATGTTTAATACAGGTACTTCTTACATGTTTAATACAGGTACCTCTTACATGTTTCATGAAATACAGGTACTACTTACATGTTTAATACAGGTACCTCTTACATGTTTCATGAAATACAGGTACTTCTTACATGTTTAATACAGGTACTTCTTACATGTTTCATGAAATACAGGTACTTCTTACATGTTTCATGAGATACAGGTACTTCTTACATGTTTAATACAGGTACTTCTTACATGTTTCATGAAATACAGGTACTTCTTACATGTTTCATGAGATACAGGTACTTCTTACATGTTTAATACAGGTACTTCTTACATGTTTAATACAGGTACTTCTTACATGTTTCATGAAATACAGGTACTTCTTACATGTTTCATGAAATACAGGTACTTCTTACATGTTAATACAGGTACTTCTTACATGTTTAATGAAATACAGGTACTTCTTACATGTTTAATACAGGTACTTCTTACATGTTTCATGAAATACAGGTACTTCTTACATGTTTAATGCGAATCCCGAGCACATATGCCATCAATGTTATGCATGTGATTTTTATTTGGATTATTATCTATAGGTCTACTATAGACTCACACTAAAGATGACTATCATCAAGCCCCTGTATTATATTCAGCAGATGAATGTGACCACAGGCCCAGACACATCTGTAGTTGGCCCAGTGCAGTGCAGTCTGTGACCGCGGAGCGCTGTCGGTCTGTGTGCCCCTGGTACGGCGCTGAGAGCACAAGCTGGGATTTTCCACCGCCTCCCCCATCGGTAGGGAGCCCTGTGTGGGGACATGTCGGCTCCTTGTTTGCTTGTTGTGCTGATGAAGCCGGGGGTGGAGCGAGTGGGCAGCCGCGTTCCAGGATTCCCTCCGAATGAGTCAGCCAGCCCCCGGTCGAACCCACTGTTACCTTGGGAACTCAGGCAGGGGGGCTTCCCTCACCATCGCCGCGGTGACGGATCATCAGTGCTACCGTGGCACACTTTGCAACCGTAAGGGGCTTAGAGTGAGACATACAGGTGAGAGTGAATTAGCTTCACTGAATGCTCACTTAGTATCTGCACCACTAGGCCCAATCTGCTGCCATGGAGCAAAGCCGCCGGTCCTACTCGCAGTCCAGTAACCGGCATTTGTGCAGCTAATGTATGCAGTTTAGATTCAACGGATGAGTGTAGTAATGAGTTTTGGTGGTAGTTTCTTAAGTCAGTGGGTTGAGTAATAGGGTGGTACTACTAATGAGAATACCCCGATGTCGTGTGGTCTGACATGTTATCGTGTGTCAGCCGGTGTCGGCGGAGTTCACTTCATAACTGGACTGTTTATGTTCATTACCAAGGCCAAATGGATTTCTTTACCAAAAGCCATTAGTCCAGTGGAGGACTTGCTAAGTGAGTTAATTTGTTGAACTGATGATGCATTGGAGCAGATCTAGCGCGACTCCCACTCTCTCACCTCAGCTCTGCCGGAGACGAAGCCATTCCGCTCCACACGCTTGGCTGAGCACCACCGATGGCTACACGGCCAAATAATCACTTCATATGCACCTTCAGGAGATTTTTATTAGAATGTTTAGTATATATTCCGCATACTGTAGCATGTCACAAGAAATGTACTACTGGAAAATGTGTTATCTCTGCAAAATCGGCCATTTTATTCCTTTATCAAGTGCAGAGTAAACATGTCCCACTAATGATCACCCCTTTGTGTGAATGAGGCAGGAAGCAAGTGTAAACGTTAAGGAGTGGTTTGCAGGTTTATTGTGATGGTAATACATCGAGGTAGGCTACACTTCAACGGGAGTGCACAAGTACAGGTATAAATCCCACAATTGCATGCAGACGTGGTGCACTAACGTTCAAAACAATAACATTTTTTTAAACAATGGCGATTGTTTTAAATTGGCAGATGCGAAACAATTTCTAACACCGCCACTATATCTTGACATTTGTCGCCTCCAATTATAGGCTGACCCAAAAATGACGACTGATTAGCACAACAACTGATCACAGTACATCATCGTTGTTTGTAAGCGGCTGGGTTTGACACAGAATTGAATGGGTTCTTCCTTGTTTGTTTCTTCCTTATTCCTTGTCCACCAAGTTTCACGAAAATCTGTCTAGTTTTTGCGTAATCCTGACGACAAACAGCAGCGAAAACATAACCTGTTCCCTGAGTTTTTGTCCCTGGGTGGGAGTACAGTAATTATCAAACTACTAAAACAAAAAATCCACAACTATCAATATCTGTACCCACAATGCACCTAACCTCTTCTCCACCAGTATGGTGAGCCTATGAGGATCTTAACATAGAACAGACGCCAGACATGCAAGGAAGTTCCTCAAGCTCTGAACTCAGTGGATTTGGAACGTAGAATGGTCCCAGAGTAGAATGGACTATACTTTTACTGACACACAAAGCATAGTTTTTTGTGTGCAAAGCACAGTGAATTGGCAGTGGGCTAAAATGAACTGTGGTTAGCACTCCTAGTGGTGGGTTAGGTGCAGTACATCTTGTGAATCCTAACATGTATAACAAGGATCACACAATCAAGGCAAGGCAAGTTTATTTGTATAGCACATGTCAGCAACAAGGCAATTCAAAGTGCTTTACTTAATTATAATAAACTTTATTAGTGCAAGAAACGCATAAAAGGTCATATAAAACTAAATATAAAAAGGACATTTAAAACAAAATGCAGGAAAAATAAAATACAGGAATAAAAGTTACAGTGCAGTGTATGAATGAATAATTATTAGATTTAATAAAAAAGCAACGGCAAAAAGAAAAGTCTTTGGTCTTGATTTAAAAGAACTGAGAGTTGCAGCAGACCTGCACTTTTATCGAAGTTTGTTCCAGATATGTGGAGCATAAAAACTGAACGCTGCTTCTCCATGTTTTGTTTTAACTCTGGGGACAGAAAGCAGGCCTGTGCCAGACGACCTGAGAGGTCTGGATGGTTCATAACGTAGCAGCAGATCAGAAATATATTTTGGCACCAAACCATTTAGTGCTTTATAAACCAACAGCAGTATTTTAAAGTAAATTCTTTGACTGACAGGAAGCCAGTGTAAAGACCTCAGAACTGGAGTGATGTGATCCACTTTCTTAGTCTTAGTGAGGACTCGAACAGCAGCGTTCTGAACCAGCTGCAGTTGTCTGTAACACCGTTACAGTAGTTGAGTCTACTGAAGATAAACACATGGACAAGTTTTTCCAGATCCTGCTGAGACATAAATCCTTTAATCCTTGATATATTCTTACGGTGATAGTAGGCTGACTTTGTAATTGTCTTAATGTGACTGTTGAAATTCTGGTCTGAGTCCATGACTACACCAAGATTTCTGGCTTCGTTTGTGGTTTTTAGCATCACTGATTGGAGCTGAGCACTGACTTTTAATCGTTCTTCTTTGGCTCCAAAGACAATTACTTTTTTTTGACGACTGATTAGTTCATTTACAGACAGGAATTTAGAGACATGACATCATGGTGTTGTTACGCATTGCTTCCTGGGAAGTGTCTCAATCCAGACTCCGTTCCAGGCAACAAAAACACTGCCTCAAAGGATACTACCTCGCTAGACAGCAAGGCAGCAGGCGGCTGCCTACCTTTTGAGACACAGCCATAGTCTGGGACCGTGGTAACTTTTAAGCAAGATCTTAAAACAATGCTTTTACCACGTAGCTTTACTTCAATCAATCAATCAATCAAAGCTTTATTTGTATAGCGCATTTCATACCCAGAGGCAACACAATGTGCTTTACAGAGAACAAGAATTTGTCTGATATCCTAGTGTTTCTAAATTAGCTTTCTCTCTTTTATATTTTTATACTTTTTATTCTATTTTACACTATCTTTAATTTTTTATTATTTTACTTTGTTTCTTTTAAATCTGTTCTCACTGTGTTTTTATGATTTATGTTTTTATCCATCTCTTTATGGAAAGCACTACAGTATGTGCTACATTAATTTGTATGAATGGTGCTCTATAAATAAAATTACTTTGACAGTGACTGAGTAAAATGGACTATACTTTTACTGGAAAAATGAACTGTGGCTAGCACTCCTAGTGGTGGGCTAATTTAATACCATCAGGTCGTCAGGTGGGGGACAATGAGAGAAGAGACAAGAGAACCCCCAAATGCTCAATGCTCTTGGTAACAAGCCAAGAGACAAATATAGCATAAGGATTTTACTTGTGTACTGTACATGTCTTGATTTAGCTTCTTTTTTTCCCTTTTTTTTTTTTTTTTTAGAAAAATCAAAATACTGCCTTTAAAACTAGGTCCTTCATCCTTGCTGTACAATGGCTTATACAATATTATTAATGGGATTGCTTTGTCATACCTGGAATTTTTGGCACGGCTAGTCTCAAACGTACAAAGTATTGGACGCTTAAACCGTGAGCTTCCCAGTGAGACTCTGAATACTAATTCACAATAACCCTGCAATGAATGAGCTGGATAGGGAGGCAGGGATTAGGAGGCAGTCATGGGCTCGGCTTGAGTGGGATAGGGGGAGGGGTGGCGGTACAAGTCCAGCCTCAGAAATAGAGCTGTGAACACCATCTGTCATGCTTTCTCTCCCCGTCTGTTAGCCTGCCTGCATGGAAAACGCAGAATGATGCTCTCATAACTGCATTAGAAGGATGTGGGTACTGGTTGTCGTAGGTGTGGGTTTGCAGGGTGCACGAGTGAGGGGGAGGAGGCCGCTGGATGCAGGGAGGTGCACGAGTGAGGGGGAGGAGGCTGCAGGGAGGTGCATGAGTAACTCTTGCTGACAAAGGGAAGCACTCACCCACACAAGGAGAAAGGTGGCTGGGCAAGTGGGTATTCCTGATACCCCTCTATCGTCCACCCACCCCGCCTCCCACCTTACTGTCTGTGTCCTGACAGAGCTTTTCTGATACCCTCTCACTGTAATAAACACACACAACGGCTCTAGCAGGGCTTCAGACTGTTAAGCATTTTGCTGTACATGGTACCTGTATCTTATACATATGATAAATAAACATAATTGAATCCAGACTGTCTCTTTTAAATGAGGCGTTATATACATGCGTAATCCAATCCAGCATGTTTTTGAACAGACAAGCTACTGGAACATTTAGCAAACACTGTCGTTCGTGGAGATTCCTACTCGATAAACAATCAGGCGCTTTTTGATCAAGTGCATCAATCTGTCATAAGTTGATTTAAAAGTTGTTTTGTCATATTTTAAAAGAAACTGCTGACCCCAAACAGCATGGTGGTACTGTAGCATGCACGCTAGCCTCCACTGTTATGCTTCTTTTAGCCTGTGAGCCAGTAGGTTTGGTCGTTGCCATCTGACGGGAATAATGACAGTGATTTTTGGCAAGGTACTGTATACAGTACATCCCTAGAGTTAGAAAATATGTGATAGCATTCACCAGTGGTAGCTTTATGTGTGCTGCCATGCATTTTATTATACCACCCTAAAATAAACATTTCTGAAAAGTGGTCAGTCTGTTGTTTATTTTATAAAGATGAATAAAAACCATAAGACACATATAATCACATGGTACATGGACTGCACTTGTATAGCGCTTTACAATGAAGGCCTCTCATTCACCCATTCACACATACTGTACATGCACACCAATGGTAGCAGCTGCCATGCGAGGAGTTAGCCTGCTTGTTGGGAGCAATTTAGGGTTCAATATCTTGCCCAAGGATTCACTATATAGGGCGTCAGCCATTTTGTTTGTAGTGTCCGAATTCTCCACGGAATTTTCGTTCCCTATATAGTCCACTATTTATTACCCACAATTCACCTTGATTTGCAGGGAACAGTGCATGTACCCTACATTTTCTCCGTTCCCTAGGTAGTTCACTACATGGTGAACCCCATATAGGGAATAGGGAGTGAGGGAACGAGGGAGCGATTCCGAACACAGCTAATAATTCTGCTGCTCTGACTGCCTTCCCTCACAGCCATAACAAGAATTGTTGTTGCAACATTTCTGAAAGTAACTTTATCACCTTTCACTCTTTGGACCAAGTTCATTCACCAATCAATGTAGCAGAGTCTACTACTACATTTTTCTGCAAGGTTGTGGCCAAAGTAGCTTTATTTGACTTATTCAGCGATCCATCTGGCGTGGACAGGGCACAGGGCAGTGGTCCGAGGGGATGAGAAAGGATATCTTCCATATGTAGACTGTGCCCTTGGGCCATCGCTATGATACAGTATGTCCAAACAAAGTCCTGTGTGCTTTCAAGATGGCCGCCCTCCCACTTGATTTCACTTCTCTCGTCTTACACATATCACTGAATGTTTTCAGCTTGTTGGTTTTATTGGGTCATGGAATTTCTTTGCTGGTGGGTCTGCATCTAGTTGTTCTTGAAGTTTTGCATAGCATTGCTCACCAATCTCATAGGCTCTCATCAGGTCGGAGCCAATGTCCTTGGGGATAGATAGAATAGAATGAGAGATAGATAGATAGAATAGAAGAACAACAGAATAGAATACAAAGTTTATTCGCCATGTGTAACAAGTACAGCTACATTGGAATTCTTGTCATCGCTTGTCCTTACAGTATCTTATCAGTACTAATCAGTTCCTCATTCCAGTCCTGGGTACGCAGCTAGACATTTAAAGGTTCATGTCATGATCTACAGTGTCGAAAGCTGCGCTCAGGTCCAGAAGGACAAGGACAGAGAGCTTTTTCACATCAGTGTTGATTCTGAAGTCATTTACAACCTTGACCAGTGCTGTGTCTGTGCTATGATGAGGGCGAAAACCAGACTGAAACATGTCAAGGATACAATTGTCATCAAGGAAGTCATTTAACTGTTTGATTTTTTTTTTTCTTTCTAGAAGTTTACCTAAATATGGCAGGTTGGAAATCTGTCTAAAATGATTGAGTAGTGAGGAGTCTTCAGGAGGGGTTTTACCAGGGCAGTTTTAAGAGCCGATGGGAAGGGATGCCCATAAGTATACCTGGCACCAGAATACCTTAGGTCGAAGGTCAATGATCGATTTTGTTATCGTATCATCTGAGGCCGCCTGTCTTGGACACTCGGGTAAAGAGAGGGGCAGAGCTGTCCACTGATCACCATCTGGTGGTGAGCTGGGTTAGATGGCGGGGGAAGCTTCTGGACAGACCTGGAAAACCCAAAAGTGTAGTGAGGGTGAACTGGGAACGTCTGGAGGAAGAGCCTGTCCGGAGAGAATTCAACTGCCACCTCCGGCGGAGCTTCTCAGGCCTCCCTGTGGAGGTTGGGGACATCGAGCAGGAATGGTCGGTGTTCAAAGCTTCCATCACTAAAGCTGCGGCTGGGAGCTGTGGCCTGAGGGCCATAGGTACCTCAAGGGGCGGTAACCCTCGAACACAGTGGTGGACATCGGTGGTCAGGGAAGCCGTCCGACTGAAGAAGGAGGCCTTCTGGGATATGTTAGCCCGGGAGACCCCAGAAGCAGTTGCAGGGTAACGACGGGCCCGGCGGGCTGTGACTGAGGCAAAGCAGCGGGTGTGGGAGGAGTTCAGAGAAACCATGGAGAAGGACTTTCGGTCGGCACCAAGATATTTCTGGAAGACCATCCGACACCTCAGGAAGGGAAAGCGGGGGACCATCCAAGCTGTGTACAGCAAGGTTGGGACACAACTGACCCCAACTGAGGAGGTCGTCGAGCTTGGAAGGAGCACTTTGAGGAACTCCTGAACCTGACAAATCCACCTACGATTGAGGCAGAGCCGGAAGATGAAGGGGGGTCATCGTCAATTTCCCTGGAGGAGGTCACTGAGGTCGTCAAACATCTCCACAGTGGCAAAGCCCCAGCTGCCTTCTGCTCCTTTCCAGCACTTTCTACGGAATCATAGCCTACATTCTAGCCAACGTTGATTCTACCATTATCAAAAACATCCTTAACGCCAACTAAATTAGTAATATTATAGGGCCTAGCCTACTATAAATTAATAGCCATCAGCTAAAATTATGGCAAATGAATTAGTACTTGCACTGGCTTTCGTGTTTTGGGGGGGGGGAGAAGGAGGGTGTCCCTGTACACCCTCCTTTGACGATAGATAGATAGATAGATAGATAGATAGATAGATAGATAGATAGATATGTTGGAGAGATTACAGTGTCGGGCTGCCCAGCATAATGCAGCATGTGCAGCCAACATAATTATTCCATTCAACGGTGGCCCAAATTTAGGGTTCTGGCTGACGGACTATTTTGGCCCTGAGCTGTTGAGAAACTGTTGCCCTCCACAGGATTACTCATGAAGACAAATTGGCTGTTACTCTGATACACACACACAATCAGTGTTTTTTTGGTTGCATTGTCAGTGATGTGTTAGTTGTGATCTTGGCTTAATTCTAAGGGATTAAGCCTGCATACAGTAGAATAGCAATTGGTTATTACACAAGTAGAAGGGATCAGGGGCTATGGGTCACCCCCCATACCATTCCATCATTCCACTTGTGTTATAACCTATACCATTTTAATACCATGTAACTACAGTGCAATGTTACTCCAGGTATGTATGTTATTACATAGTAACTAATTAATGTACAGTACACAGTCTACTGTAAGATACAGTATGTTTCTATCTAAGATATTTCTATCTTTGTGAGTTTGATAATGTAATCATTTCTTGTCCCAAACTGCACAACAAGATACAATATATTGCTGTATATGCAGGACAATGTATCTAATATATTGCATTTTCTTTTCTTACCTTGAGCCAAAAGTAGATCTTATGATGGCATTGATCAAAGATTAGCGGCATCAATGCTCAATTATTATTACTACCATTTATTATAGCATTTCTTATTTGTATTTATTTGTATAATGAGTACAATGTTATCTCTGTTTTGTTGTTTGTTATTTAATTAGTCATATGCTTTGGGAATATTTAAGTATTTCCTGCCATTAAAGCTTATTGTATTGAATTGAATAGCAACCCTTACTTCCTCTGAAATTCAAAAATATTCACTTTTGCTGTTGGATGATGTGAACTACCCTAAAGCTCCATGGGACAGTGTTGTGAAAAGCTCATTGGAAAGGTACCCTGTTATTACACTTATTATAAAAAGAAATCAATTATCGCTCTGGGATCTCACAGCAGCGCTATATCCACTCCCCCACTTGACTTGCAAATAATTAACACAGCCAGTTCCTGTCCGTCAACCGGTGACCAAGCCTTTTCACACTCCGGGCCACGCCCCCACAGCGGGTGTCCCTGGGGGGGGGCGAGCGCCATGTGAGAATGTCCTGCAGATGGGTGTGATCATGTCCCTGCTGAATATCCCAGTCTAGGTATGACCTCACCACACGCCGGCCCAACTCTTTCTGCTTTGGCACCAAAAGTTCGGCATATTTAAAAAGCGTAGCATTGCATGTTTGTGAATAGCAGCTTCACTCACCCAACAACATGCATGTTGCGGGTGGATTTGTACCCATTTAAAGTATTTTCAAGTTGTGAAACTTGGGTGTCAAACTTAGCGAGCTACTATATGGTTCAAATATCGATTTTTGCTATTTTTAAATGTTATTGTGAATTGAAAGGGCATCTAGTTCTAGGGAGAGGGAGAACAGAGCATGAAGTAGAAATGGGAAAATATGAGCTCTGTTGACTACCTGTTGCTATGGCGATGAGTTTGGATCCAGCAGGCTTTGGAACTCTTTGGCGATTCTAAATAAAGCTTCTCTCACTGATCAGGGCTCCAAGTAATGTTTGATTCTCATCCACAGAAGCAGTATCTTATGTATCTGTGAGCACCACTCCTGCCTATGTGCTATCTGGTTTTTGTAATGTCATTTATGAGTCATTTTTTGTTGTTATCTTTCACCATGATCTCACTATACGTCTGTATAAATGCATAGATCATTTGGTCAGTGGTATCATTTTAAACAAACTGAAACATACTGTAAAAAATATGATTTAGACATAGACTGTACTCGCATCACATCGACCAACATCACATCGGCATCATGCTAAGCAGGCAACTGGGCCTGTACAGAATGTTTTGATGAAATGATCAAAGTTAGCAAATGCACTACAGCAGGAAATGAGTGCATGATAGATGGTACTGTAGATAAAGCAGCTAATGATGTGCATAGACAGACAAAGCAAACCATTAATCATCATTTGAGGCCTATAGACCAACAACCATGTCTGTTTGGACTTTTTGGGGAGAGCTTGATCAGTAATAATACAGTACAGACCATCCTAATAATATTTATTGTGAATGATATACATCACTTGCAAGTATACAATGTCTTTTATACAACGGTATAGATCCGGTCCATTGTCTCTATCGGTCAGTTTGCATTCCAGCCGTGCCGATAACCACGATATCCCTACGCTAACATGGAATGATCTTTTAATATCAATCCACCTCTTATTAGTAGCCGTGGCAGCGTTCAGATCAATGTTTACAAAGATCTGCTGTAGCATTGTCGTTGCCTGGCAACGTTCCCTTTTCAGCAGAAGTATCCGCAAAATGATTAACAAAGAGTTCCATTAAAAATACATGTATTTAAAGTTCCGCTGCGTGTCGTGCCTAACCGCTCCCGCTAGCCGTGGCGATATCCGTTACATCCCACGGCTTCTCGTTCCATAATGCTTTACTATGTTATGATATTCATTTAACCCTCTTCTGATGTAAAAGTCAGGAGACACTGAGATTACAAAACAGTAACACCTGTAAATGTAATGTAAACAAGGTTATTCGTCTGTAGGCTTTGTTTAATTCTCTGTTTCCATTGCTTATGAACCCAATACTCATATGTATGCATACATCATCAAATGATTCCCGAGCGCGGCACCGCTGCTGCTCACCGCTCCCCCCAGGGGATGATGGGTCAAATGCGGAGAACAACACTCAGGTGTGTGACAATCATTGGGACTTTAACCTTTAACCTTGACAGTATTGCGAGGCCACTGCCACAGAGCCCAGGTCAAACCCATGGGTCTTCCCACCCAATGAACATCACTAGTTCACAGGCTAGTGATCTGCAGTTAACGGGGTCAGGTGCCACCCCCTGATTGGTCCTGAGCCAGCCAATGACTGGACCTCTCAGGCCATCTGGCACAGGCCTGCTTTCTGTCCCCAGAGTTCAAACAAAACATGGAGAAGCAGCGTTCAGTTTTTACGCTCCACATATCTGGAACAAACTTCCAGAAAACCGCAGGTCTGCTGCAACTCTCAGTTCTTTTAAATCAAGACCGAAGACTTTTCTTTTTGCCGTTGCTTTTTATTAAATCAAATAATTATTCATTCATACACTGCACGGTAACTTTTATTCCTGTGTTTTGTTTTTCCTGCATTTTGTTTTAAATGTCCTTTTTTGCATTTCGTCTTATATGACCTTTTATGTGTTACACGTTGTCTTGATGCTTTTAATGACTCATGTGAAGCACTTTGAATTGCCTTGTTGTTGAAATGTGCTACACAAATAAACTAGCCTTGCCTTGTCTTGGAGTATGCAGTCAGCACCTGGTGAAGCAGCATGGCTGCCTGCCGGGATCTCTGACGCTTTGTCAGTTGTACAATAACCTTATGATAAGAAAACATAAAACATCGACCTAAGTGGGAGTAGATTAGATAACTGCTTTGCAGTCCTCCAGAGTTGATACAGTCTTTCAACTACTGGTGATTGATGAGCCCTTTGGAGCTATTGTTGTTCATGTAACACACTGACTGTGGTAGCCTACAGTGTGGTGTATTGTAATTTTGAAAAATGGTTTGCAAATAGGAAAAAACAACTTCTTCCAGTGTTTGAGAGGAGTGTGTGGTACTGTAGTGTAGAGGATATCCCTGCATGCTATACCGTTGGTATCCTGTAGGGGGAGCCTGTGTGTGGAGAACCGGTCACAGAAAAGAATAGTTCTGACACAATTTGAGATAGTAAGATGGGGACTTCCACTCTTGCCTCAAGTGGGTTTTGGGCACTTTCACAAACAACATATTTGGGTCTCTTCCTCCCACACAAACATGCAACCTTACTACAGTAAGCAATCAGGTCTATTAAACAAACATTCCAGGAGGCTATTTGCAGTGATGTGCGCGACAGTGTGGTTTCTGGGGATCAGGGAGTTTAACCTGACAAATATAGGACATGCTCATGAAAAAAACACGCCCTTCTCCTACCAGTCTACATCATGCCCCTGTTTCTAGGCAACAGGAAGTTAATATACAATTAATAATATGGGAATGTGCTATCCTGAAGTCCAATCACAAGACTTAATTTCCCTGGGAGTTGCCGTTGTCTCTAGATATTAAACATTCCAGATCCTTAACGTAGTGAGCGTTGACACGTTTAAGCCGAGCTGTAGCCGGAGATGGGAGCTGGGTGAACAGCGGGGTCTTAAGTCCAGCTTCCTCTAAGCCAGGGTTTTCAAACCTCCGGTGAGGAACGATGGGCTTCTTACAATCACTCCCCTGGCCTTGCCCCTCACGCTCTGCAATCCTCCTGTATTACACACCTACTGTAATGTAGTGATTGATCCCCCAAGGAGCTGACCTGGTGTTTTTCTCACCTAACAGGGCAGCAGCCTCAGGAGTGGGGACTTAAAAGGCACAACCCTGTCTGGTAAGTACTTGTAATACCCGCTGATGGTCCAGCCATGCCGATGTTATTGTCTTGCTATGCTGCCCGGGGACAGCAGGTGAAAATTAGCCGACTGGCTAAATCTGGCATGGAAATATGTCCCTGTAAAAAAAAAAAATACAACTTACACTTCAGTTTTATGATGAACACAGTTTTTTTTTATTTTATACGAAGTGATGCCTTCTCTCTCTCTCTCTCTCTCTCTCTCTCTCTCTCTCTCTCTCTCTCAGAATATTCCCGCCCAACTCCTCCACAAAAGTCTGGTCTACATCGTTACCAGTTTATGGTATATGTGCAGCCGGCAGACAAAGTCCTCACCCTCACAAAAGAGGAGAGAAGCACTCTGGGTGAGAGAGAGCTACTTTACATTCACACCTCAGCGTCACACGCCATCAGTAATGTAGCCTACCACTCACTGTAATATCACAAAAACATTGTGATAAAACGGAATACTGAAGCTGTTATGTAACCTTCCAATGTGTTTATTTTTCTAAACCTGTTTATTTTTACACTTAAAGTGACTCTTCCAATCCAAAAATACAACCAGAACAAACCTAAAGTCTCGATATTTTTTTTCCAAATGATTCTCTGCTCCTCCACTGCAATAGACTGTCTGCTAGCATGGTAAAACAGGCTCCACAAATAATTGTGAGTGCTTAATAAAAGCATTCCGGGCCAGTTTCCTAAGACCATTTTCGCAAAGTGCTTGAACTTAATCAGGAAAATGCTAACGAGGTTAGTGAGTCCGTGTGATGCAGAGCAGGGTCTGAAGGAGCCAGGTGCTCTGGGGCTCCCACACACACCTGCAAGGGCCCCTGTCCGACCACCTCTTTCATCTCCCCTAGAGCTGCTCACTTTATATGGAACAATGTAAAGTATTGCTACCTTTTCAGATGAACCATTTTTCCTCAGCAGTATTATTATGGGGTTATTTTATCATTCGTTTGTCAAAAAAAAAAGGCGTTGCGATTTTGCGGCTTTATTTCTGTCGGTTTTTCTGCCTTTCTTTCACCCTAGAACCTTCTGGAGGGAGCGAGTGCCCTTGGAGGCACCTCACAGGGGTGTGTTGGCCTGTCCGCTCGCTTCAGGGGTGCAGCCGGTGATTGGAGGAGAGATCGGGGTGGTTTGAGATTTGGGCGGATTGCGGCCCTGAAGTCCTGGCAGTCTCCGCTGTTTGAAGTCTTGACGGCTTCGTCAGCAAACAATCCCAGCGCATTAGACTGACGATTGTTTGATGTTGAACCGCTGGAAGGAAATGTCAAAATAGATGCACTTTTGAGTGATTTATTTATCTAACTTATATTTTGGGAGGTTGAATTGAAAATGGTGTCTTTTTTCTATCAAGGTACTGTATTCACCATGTCAAAAGTAGTTTAGGTACAGTGTAGAAATGATGGTGGTATTAATATTACCCCACAAGGCTTTTTACTGTAGAGTATTTTAGTATTTGTTGTGGGAGAACAGAGAATGTGTCAGAGAGAACAGAACCTAAGATACATCATAAATTGACATTATATCTGTAACTTTGTGAAGCAGCTCCCATTTACAGTACTGTTGCAAGCCACATGTATGATGCGTGTTTACATCTACAGTACTGTTACAAGCACCATGTATGACGCGTCTTTATATCTCACTTCCTTCTTGTCATGTTTATTGCGAGCCACCAGGTTGCACATTGGGCCATATCGTTCCAGTTCTAAAAAAACGTTATCTTGTGGAAATCTTGCTGCAGTCAAGGTTTGGTGACTAACTGTATTTTCTTGGCTACACAAGAACGTTCAAGCTGTTAAGCCATCCTCTTAATTTCGGAGATATTTTCCATGACGTTGCCGTAAGATTCACTACATTGACTTTTTTTTTTTTTACGCTTCTAACCGTATCTTGGCAGTGGTACAGTCGTAGCTCCCTCTCCATTGACCATACGATATCCCATGATTCAATTGAGGTCAGTGATGAGACTGGATACACCCTTCATTAATTACCCGTATGATTGTAACTCCCTCTGAAACACATCCTCTCAGTAACACTCTGCTCTCCCTCCAAAGGAAATTAAATTAAGATATCAAAGCTCCACTCTGATAATCAAATATGGCAGTTGATGGACTGTACAGGAAAAACTGGTGGATGTTGTGGGGAGGACAATAGTGGCACATTGTGTGATGCGCTGTCATAATTAGTCTGCAGCGTTGTATCTCTGCGCGTTGAACCTGATAGATGTTTATCCGCCAGTGCGTTCTCATAGCGCACCTACGGTATTAACCAAGCATTAGCACAGCCTTGAAGCTGCTACTCCTCCCAGACACGAGACCAGGGGGAATCCCATGTCTCCCCACCTCCCCCGATAAGTATGTTCCCTGATTAGCGTCCTCTCCCTGTGTGGTATGACACAGAGAGCATTTCTCAGAGCCCATGACAGTAATTGATGTGATTTGCGGAGGGAAGGCATTCAGCCGTGGGTGGGAGACTCCTAATGATCATTTTCCACTTCCAGTCGCTCAATCCTTGACTCGATTTCAGCTCGATTCTGTTGTTGTTGTCTTTTCATGTATGACCATCACTTAAGTAATAAGGGGCCGCGTAACGCCAGGTAGGACGGAGCCACCGTGGGGGTCAGGGGTCGGCGGGGGTGGCCTGCTGCGTTTAGGTGGTGAAATGTGGGTCAGGAGATGGACGGAGACAGCTGGCGGTTACACAAGTGGTCGAGAGGGCGGGGGGGGGGGGGCGCGCTCCTGGCACCGGGGCACGTTGATGGGGAATCCCCCGTCTCCCTGGCCCTTGTCTGAGCATGCCCCCCCCCACCCCGTGCCAGGGCTCCCACCAAGCACTGGGCAAGGGCAGGCGTGGGCACACAGGGCCTGGTGACACTTTTCAGCCAGTTGGCAGAGCGTCGGCTTGGCGTGCCGCTGCTCCCTGCCACGGAGACCGTCTGTCGGTTTAGAGGTGACGGTGTGTCAATTCCGGGGGTAACTAGGGGTCAGTCGATGGGGTGCGCTGGGTTTATCAACAGGAACGGCGCTGTTTTCATGGACCTTTTTCTTTCTTTTTTTTATTACATCACGTTATGGTTCAACCCCACGTATTTTCACCTTTGTTAGAGAATATTTTCACCCATTCATGGGAAAATATTCAGAGAATATTTTCACCCAGATTGTCTGTGATATAATGGGCCGTGTGAGATTCGGGCGTCTGTGTTGTGTGCGTGCGGTGATCCGGAGGGGTTGTGGGGAACGGAGGGGATCTTCGGTCCTCCTCAGAGCCCAGCTAGCTGCCGGGTGGCGCGCGGTCCTCATCCTGGCTCCCAGCACTCATACTGCCAGCTCAGCACACTCCACAGTAATTGAAGCCATTTGCAATGTTGCAGTGTTGTAATGGGCAGATCTGTGTCTCCCACCCACCCACAGCCTCTGCCATTAATCAGAGCTCTGGCCCGGGAGAGTCAGGGGCTCGAGCTGCTCTAGGCCGCGGATCCGCCGCCAACAACCGCCCGTCTCTACCTAGAGCGAACACGGAGTCAGTAAGGGTGTAAAAGATGGCGTCTAGCAGCAGAGTAGCTGGCTGGGTTGAGCAGCAGGAGGCTACGTAGATCACAATTAGCTTTAGTCTGGAAGTTACTGTGTTTATCTTTATATCCCTGTCAGGCTTCTGGTCCTGGATGCTAGTCTGTCTGCGCTGTAATGCAGAGGGCATCTGGGATTGGAGGGTTCACGACGCACGCTGGGAGGTTAAACAGGGTCACACCCACACTTTCTCCTCAGTGTGCCAGCTCATACCAAGTCATACCAGCTGCAACGGCCTTGTTCACCCTGCCTCACAAGGGGCGTGGGGGGTGGGGGGGCGGCGGGGGGGGGGCGGGGGGCGTGGCAGGGAGGGGGAGGGAGGGGGGGGGGGGGGGAAGACAGGGCAGCGTCGCCCCCAGGTCCTATCAGTGCTTTCCATGGTCAGCCAGATTGGGGGGGGGGGGGGTGGAAACATGTCGCTGCCCTCGAATGAGCAGAAACAGACGCCGGACTATTTAAGGGTGGTGTGTAAATCTGGGCGTTCGCCGGATGCCGCCCTGCCTCGATGACAACACCAGCAATTGTCATTTGTAGGTGTTTTTTTTTTGGTCTGTGTCTAATTATAGAATGTTGCCGATCTGGACGCTGGACTGAGACGTACTGAACGCATCGCAATCCCTACCTTAGATTGATCCTCTAAGTTAAGATTTTTATACCAAAAGTCATTCGTACTGTTATATTCTCCATATATTATATATATATAATATGTGGATATATATATATATATATAATATGTGGAGAATATAACAGTACAAATATATATATATATATATATACATAGATAAATATTGCACTCTAGGAAGCTCCTCTCTTTACATTAAACATAAGAAAGTGTGATTTGCCTCAAAGTAGAGGCAACGTTCAAGTTACTTCATTCACCGAGTTAAATCTACTAACTCTATTTACTCTGAAGTTAGTTCCTCTCAGGTGAACTGACCGTGTGTCGGTCCTGTGGGGGGGGGGGGGCCTTACTCAGGTGTAGGGGGGGGAGGGGCTTACTCAGGTGAGGGGGGGGGGGAGGGACCTCGCTCAGGTGAGGGAGGGGGGGCAGGCGATGGTGGGGACCTGCAGAGGCGTCACATTAACTCCACCGGTGCCCCAGGCCAGAGGGGCCACCGGGGGGCCGCGCCACTTCATAAGACCAGGTCACTAACATCCCTCAACCAGCTGAGCTCAGAACCTGCCGTCACCCCCACGGCGACTCACACACCCGGTCAGGTCCCAGGCCTGGCTGCCACCGTCAGAGGGAGGGGACAGCCGCACGACAGGTAGCATCGATGTCCTCACAGCCTTCTGGACTAGGGCTGGGTATCGATTCGAATTTCAAGAATCGATTCGATTCCGATTCACAAGGTTCAGAATTGATTATCACGATTCAATTCGATTCAATATCGATTCGGTTAGTGTCACTAAAACCTTTTTTTTTTTAGCTGTAACCTTAATTACATGACTGCCAAGTTATGCAACACATCAATACTAGGGCTGGGTATCGATACTGATTTCCAAAAATGAATGAATGAATGAATGAATCATTGAATGAATGAATGAACTATTCATTCCTTCATTTATTCATTCATTCATTAAATAAAAGATCGATTTTGGGATTCATGAATCGATTCTGAATCATTTGATTCAGAATCGATTAATGGGTTTTTTGAACCCAGCCCTATTCTGGACTTATAGCTGCACTAGCCGGCGCATAGAGATGGCCTCGATCTGTTATGTTGCTGTTGGAGACTGTTTTCATTTTTCGTAACATATAGTTCATCGTGAGTGTCGGTGAGCTGGAGTCATGCGTGTTTCCAGATCCCTCATCGCCGAAAACCTCGGAACTTTTCTCCACGGATTCAGAACTTTTCAGCGTTCGGCTCTTGGGGTTATTTCCCGAGCTATCTGATACGGCAGCAGCTGCTTATGCAGATATTAGTCACGATGAAATAGCACAGCACGAGTCCTTCAGCTTAACATACGATCACCTACTGTACCTTGCCCTACAACGAGGAGACATACATTGTGATTATTTCAGTCTCTCTCTCTCACACACACACACACACACACACGCACACACACACACACACACAGTGGCTCATTCCAGGATGTGGTGAGATGTAAACCATTCAGGGATTTCCCTTATTTGTTCAAATCCATCTCGCTCAGTTAATGTACATGAAAACAAAATGCTCAGTCCATTGGAGACGTTCAGTGCCCACTGCCCCTCTCTCCCCCAGACCCAAACACCCCTCTCTCCCCCAGACCCAAACACCCCTCTCTCCCCCAGACCCAAACACCCCTCTCTCCCCCAGACCCAAACACCCCTCTCTCCCCTCTCTCCCCCAGACCCAAACACCCCTCTCTCCCCCAGACCCAAACACCCCTCTCTCCCCTCTCTCCCCCAGACCCAAACACCCCTCTCTCCCCCAGACCCAAACACCCCTCTCTCCCCCAGACCCAAACACCCCTCTCTCCCCCAGACCCAAACACCCCTCTCTCCCCCAGACCCAAACACCCCTCTCTCCCCCAGACCCAAACACCCCTCTCTCCCCCAGACCCAAACACCCCTCTCTCCCCCAGACCCAAACACCCCTCTCTCCCCCAGACCCAAACACCCCTCTCTCCCCCAGACCCAAACGCCCCTCTCTCACCCAGACCCAAACGCCCCTCTCTCCCCCAGACCCAAACACCCCTCTCTCCCCCAGACCCAAACACCCCTCTCTCCCCCAGACCCAAACGCCCCTCTCTCCCCCAGACCCAAACACCCCTCTCTCCCCCAGACCCAAACGCCCCTCTCTCCCCCAGACCCAAACGCCCCTCTCTCCCCCAGACCCAAACGCCCCTCTCTCCCCCAGACCCAAATGCCCCTCTCTCCCCCAGACCCAAACACCCCTCTCTCCCCCAGACCCAAACGCCCCTCTCTCCCCCAGACCCAAACGCCCCTCTCTCCCCCAGACCCAAACGCCCCTCTCTCCCCCAGACCCAAACGCCCCTCTCTCCCCCAGACCCAAACCTTCGCGTACGAGGAAACAGTCCACAGAGACGGCGAGCTAACAATGAAATAAGAGCAGTTTTGTTGTGGTGGAATACTGATTGTGATGTAGTCGTGGTAGAGAGAGGCAGAGCTGGTGGGGGGGGGGGGGTGTGCTTGTCAAACCCATGAAGTGATATTGTCATACCAGCCGGGCGGCCTTCTGGTGTTTGTTTAAAAGGGGAGGGGGAAAAAAAACAGTCCAGGCGATTGAATCATATCTTCTTGCCAACCCAAGTCCTCACATTCCCACCTCCATCATTACAGAAACATGTTTTATTTTCAGCAGTGCTCTTCTCAGTGAGTCACATCCCGTGGACACGTGATCCGCCGGTACTGTAGGCCTCGTCTCTCTGAAACGCGGAGAGAGAGCGGCCATTAGAGATTCACATTCACAGATACTGGAAACGGTTCAAGAAATGCCTTCCTGCTCAATCACAGTGCTTAATTACAATGTCATGAATAAAAATAATACATCAAATTCATTTTAGAGCATTTCAAGAACCCAAAGCAGTAGAGGAATATACTGTATGACATGCATGCATACAGTATATACATACATACATACATACATACATACCTGTACATGCATACATACATACACACATACATACACACATACATACACACATACATACATACATACATACACACATACATACATACTTGTACATGCATGCATACATACACACATACATACATACATACATACATACATACATACATACATACATACATACATACATACATACATACATACATACATACATAGGCCTACATACATACATACATACACACATACACACAGGAATATGCTATCCCGATACTTAGGTGCTGATAAAATCGATATATACTGCAATTTTTGTGTGTATTCCGACTCTGTAAGTATAACAATGTGATATTGCGATTTATTGTCATGTTTTTTCTACATTGGACCATGGAGAACAGTAGAATCAGACAGTCCCTTCAAATACAGTCCCATTCACCTGGAGCTTTCCAAGTCTCATTTCATGAATAAGTTCTTAACATTAACTTAATGTTGAATATTATTTCTCTTTCCAAGTTTTATTTTGGAATAAATTCTTAATGTGAACTCAAAGGGCAGCCATCAAATAGACAACATAAATAAAAATGTGCCCTGTTATTATATAATATATATATATATATATATATATAATATTATATACATTATATATCAAATGTACAGTATAGCCTCTTAAGGTGCATACTGTACAAACTGCACAAATGTGTTTCTTTAAGCTGACAGCTAACTTACAGTAGCTACTACGTGAACTTTGTGAATCATTCCTCTCTAGCCAGAAGGAAATCATGAATGTATATACTGTATTTGTGACAAACGTTTTTCTGCCTCAAATAAAATGATAATCAAAACAAAACATACATTTTCAAAACCAATTTTGAGGCAGAATGGCAATTTAAAAAATCATCATACACAAGAATCATGATAAGTAACTGAATCATTTTTTCCCCATCCCTAATACATACTGTGTAAACTATCTGATCAACATTGAATATCATGTAACAACCAAAACATAATATTTCTAATACCGAGAACTCATTTGAAAGATGGAGTCAATCGCCTTACTGATCCATGTTTATTTCTACATAGAACATGAACACGTCTGACATCTCTGTGTTCTTCTCTCGTCGTCTGTTCACGCAGGTAACTGGGATCCCAACGCTTTCATCACCAGGTTTGATCTGGGACCTCCTGTGGCGGCTGTACAGTTCCTCACCCAAAACCACAAAGACTAGAAGGCCTCCCACCTGAGGGACATCGCCCCATCTCTCTCTGCTTCACTTGTATTACAAATACACAATAATATCTACTTCTTCTTTTTTTGTGTGATGCGCCATGACAATATTTTGATGCATCTGATATGGGGCTTTAGATAGGAAATGGGCTTTGACCTCATCAGGGGTTTCAATCTAGTTTCCAGCCTTGGAGGGAAGCAGGTCTGATATTGCTGGTCTGAGAGTGGAAAGAGTTGATTCTAATTCAGGGGAGGAAATACGTCAGAGCCAAATAAGGAAGTGGGAGGTGAAACCAAGACCTCAACAGGGCCGGAAGCCACTGTGGAACTTGAACCGAAATACTCTTCAGCGTTATTGAACCAGACAGCGACATGGTGACAAGAGAGGGGGGAGGGGCTTGTGGTTTGCTTTGGGTTTTTTTTGGTGAGAGGAACACATTTCATATGAAAGTGTCATATTTCCACTGACCACTTCTCTCTTGAGTTAGTGTGTAGCCTCCTAGATCCATCTGAAGGACCTGGATATGTTGAGGTGTCCTTGAATTTAACTTTAGGGCGATGAACCTATGGTGAACTTGGAAGCAATTGCATAAGGGCCTACCTGGAAGGTCTATAGAGGCTGGTATGGATAAACTTTTCAACCCTTTGACTATGAGGTCCACTTTTCAGACTTCCACAGGCCTTTGTAGAGAATGGGTCAGAGTACCCCCCATAAGGAATATTGGTTTCTAACCAGCACCTCCCCTCCGGGAGGGGTTTGTATCAATACCCCAGATGTCTGAAAAAGGCTGGATTTACATGAGAGACTTTGATGTTCCGATGATCAATGTTTAGTTGGTGGTTTGATTGACCCTGATTTGGTGTCTCATCCGTGGGCCAGGCTGGAGTAGGTGATGGAGGGTTTTGTTCCTTTGGTGGTTAAGCCAGCCTTGGTAAACCGCTATGTGCCCTCTCTATGAACTCTGGGAGATCATTGATCAATTGTCCTGTATTAGCTTTGTTTGTCTCAAAGACTTAAGTCTGAGCACCCTAGTTCACAAAGACAAACAAAACAATGCAAAATGCACAAAAAGACACAAAATTGTGACGGATGTGAAGTCTAAAACTTTGAACAACTGAAATAGCATCGTTTTACTTTAGTTTTTCATGTAATCCCATGTACTGTCACACAAGTCATAATGGCGTACTTGACTGTAGCCAGACACGGACAAACTTGTACTGTAGTTAGGTTGCAGCAGCACAGATACAGTCTGTTCAAGCAGAATATAACAGGCGTTATTTATTTCCTTTAACTGTCTGGAAAAAAATCAGTAGTTCACAAAAACAGCTGGGTTTGAGCACTTTGCTTAATTGTGTGCCAACAAATATGTTTATTCATCTCCAATTATCAAGAGGGTTGAGATATTATGAATAGGAAAATGTGACAGCTGTAGTTTAATCTAAGTGAATATGTGTAATATATTGCATTCTCAAAACAAGCTCTCACATCCCTTGATGATATGGGAACAGCATTTAATAACTGCTAAATTTATTCAAAGTAACATTAATTAAAAGGAATTTGTATAATCAATTCAATAGCCTAACCGTACCCAATATGCATAGTGACTTGGGTATGTCTCAGTTTACCTTTTCAGATTTTACCCCAGTTAAATTACTTTTTACTTTACTAACTTACATTCTTGCTGAGGAATTGGGACATGATACATGAAGTGTGACATATTTTCAAAGCATGTCAAAAATGGGGTTCTTGGGGCTCTTCGGGTGGCTCTTCGGGTTAAGGCGTGTAGCGTGTTAAGGCTAGTGCTTACCGCAGGGGCACGGGTTCGAATCCAGCCCTTTGCTGCATGTTCTCCTCTCTCTCTCTCTCTCTCTCTCTCTCTCTCCCATCTTTCCTGTGTACATATTGTCCTATAATAAAGCAGAAATGCCCTTCAAAAAGAGATCCTTTCACCATGTTGTCCATTTTGAACATCTGACCCTGGCAGGCGTTGATGGGATGTCTTCCAGCAGGTGATCCTGAATGAACTCTAATGGACTGTGACCAAGTGGACCACATAGAGTAGTAGGCTACTGTGTACACAACTCTCCAGGAACAAGTCCTCTTTTGTTTTTACAAGTATTTCGCCCATCATTTAAATACAGGCTCTTTTCATTACCATACACACGTATGCAAATTCTTCTGCTATAGATGATCTACCCTATGTAATGTCACGCTAGTTGCTGAATAGCACACATATTGTAGCTGTTAAAATTAAGATACATGAAACTTTCATAATTGTTCCATAATCATCTTTCGATAATATCGCTTGCTACACTGAGATCCAATAAAAAATGAGGAACAGACATTTGAATTGCCCCTTGTGAAGCTGGAAAAAAACACTAACTAATTTGATTATATAGCCTTCCCATAGTGACTGTGTGTTTTCCACACTATTAAAATGAGCTTGATATCCATCTAAGACAAGCACGGAATCCCCGTATGCAAACCAGCCAGAGAACTCTGGTCAAGGTAATGAAACGCAACCGCCGAGGCCTTCTGCTGCAAGCCTCCCTCTTCGTGACAGCTCCTGTTAACTGACAGTCGAGGAAATACAAACGGGTATTCTGTTCCAACTGGCCACGTTTCCACCCTCCAGCCCATAAAAAGGCTTCCCTAGAGGAAAGTAATGTTCAATGACAGACAGTGTCCTCATGGTGTTCTAGTTCAAAGGGGATTCCCTCTGGTTCGCATCTATAAATAGAGCCGTAAAGGGGATACACGTTTCTGGATGGGGGTGCAAAGACTTGCTCTCCACCTGTGCCACCAGACAAGGATATCTTTATGTGCCTCTCTATTCGAGAGATTACCCTATTACACTAGCTAACGGGGGTGGCTGCCTTCGTTGTATGTCCTCTTAAATCGCTGTATTAGATTTAGAAGTGACTTAAATACACTCGATGGGAAGTATTGTTTATTTATTTCTGGCTCACCAAACCCTCACAGACCTATTTTTTGGTGGGATCCACAGGTGGCAACTCCGTGGGCCTCATCGCCCGACCGGTTCACCTCCACACTGCGCAGTAAGAGCCTGAAGAGCCGAGATGAAGGGCTACTCTGTGACTGTTTGATTTTTAAAAAGAAAGCGCCCTCAACAACAAGCATGATTCAGACTCCCACACACTCTATTTTCAGTTTCAGTTCATTGAGGTAGTATGGTATTAAACTTCTCTTTTTTGAATATCCAAGGAATTTCATCCAGCATTTTGAGATTTGAATATATGCCCAGTGTATGATTACTGTACACAGTTTCAGGTCAATAGTCTGCTATGAAGTAAGATGTAAGAATGACTATTTAACTGGGAATCAAACCCACACTACAGTCATGTGCAAACTCACTGAGCTAAAGTAATGGCGTCATCTTGAGAACCAGTAGGCTATATTTTCAGGGGTGAGTTCAGCCGCGTCAAAACGTTGCAAAACATTTATCGAAACGGAGACGGTGGTGTGTTGAACACCCTGTGTGTAAGGCAGCTGAGAAGATAGGGCGGGGTCTGAGAAGATGGGGCGAGGTCTGAGAAGATGGGGCGGGGTTTGAGAAGATAGGATGGGGTTTGAGAAGATAGGGCGGGGTCTGAGAAGATAGGACGGGGTCTGAGAAGATAGGGGGGGGTCTGAGAAGATGGGGCGGGGTTTGAGAAGATAGGATGGGGTTTGAGAAGATAGGGCGGGGTCTGAGAAGATAGGGCGGGGTCTGAGAAGATAGGGGGGGGTCTGAGAAGATAGGACGGGGTTTGAGAAGATGGGGCGGGGTTTGAGAAGATAAGGCGTGGTCTGAGAAGATAGGGCGTGGTTTGAGAAGATAGGGTGGGGTCTGAGAAGATAGGGTGGGGTCTGAGAAGATAGGGCGGGGTTTATCAGTTAGTCTGAAGTCGAGCGCCACAGAACACTGTCAGAGGGCCGGAGCCAGCCTGTAACCTTTAAATCCAACTGCATTTGAACATTATTTCATCAGGAGTGTATATTCGGGACTAAATGAAAAACTAATTTAGGTAATACACTTTGCCGTTTGTGTAATAAACACCTCAGTGAAATGAGAGTTAACATGGAAGAGAGCCAGATATGTGTGCCAGATATGCTACTGACAGCTCGCACGAGACTCGTTAGCAATACTTGAAGTGGAGAGCTGTGGTCAGTGACCAATCAGAGGCCAATCAGCACAGCCGACTATCCTCGGGCCAATCACCCTTGTTCAAAATCTGAACGCATTCTCATTGGTCCACGAGCTTGTTCCCAGAGGTTTTTGCTGCAGCGAAAATATATTAGTCTGCTGATGGGTGACACGTCTGACACACCCACCCAAACAAGAGAGAAACATTTACCACCGTTTTGAGGAGACAAGTCATTCATCCCGGAAACTGTAGCAACATGGTGCGCACTGTTTTCAGATTGAACTCACCCCTGGTCTTTCAGTTGGCCTCATCACCCCTTTGACCTCTGACCTCCTCCTCCAACTCACAGCACCAGTAAGAAGAATCTCTCTCTCTGTCATGCATCATTTCTTCAAATCATAGCTTAAATGTAAAGTTACCCCACACTGTAAAATATGATTCCCTGTTAACTTAGAAACGTGCATTCACCTGACATATTTTGACTGAGTTTGTTAGCTTTTGTTCTTAAACGCATTTCAGATTAGTTTACTGAACTTTGTTATCTGTGACAGTTCATCCTTTCTGAGAAATGCGCACTAGTGCATCTCCTACATCTCCTATATAGCGGTACATAGGACTGATGCTCTCTAAAATCCATACAATAGGGGGCATGTACAAGTTCATAGAGGTCCTGGGATTGAGAGATTGGCTGATCCAGATAAGTTCCTTTACTTAATTTCCCCTAAGGCAACAGCTTTAATCACTTTATGTTTTGTTTTTTTGTCAAGTCATGCAACACATCTTACAGTGCAGGTAGCCAGTGTATATCTAAGGGTTAATAGCCTACATTTTGTGAGCATGCAACCAAACAACATCCACCATAAGCTCACTTAACCTTTCACCACATCATTGCCCCTAAATGTAGGGTTGTGGTGGTGATGGTAAGGGTTATTAGGGTAAGCCTAGCAGTTGTTTTATGCATCTTATTTATCCGGACCATACCATCACTAAAAGTAGACTTGATTCAAATAAGATAGACAACCTCATATTAATTAGGAAGCTAATCGCAACTACATTCATGAAATAGGATCCATGACGTTTTGTCTTTGCGGTTCCTTGAATGGTTGGTTGTTCCGATCACTTTTCCACTTTACCAGTTTGCTTAACCGGAACTTTACGAACCAAATACAGAATGGGAGGGGCGGTGCCGGATCAATGCCTTATTTGGAGTTTCCACTTTAGCGGCCACTTGGCAAGACGAGCCCATGGGTTTACTGCAATATTTACAAGCGATTAACTCAAGCAATTACTTTCTTTGTAGGCTAAGCCTGAGTCGCTGCATGAAAATAGTGTTAAATCGAAATGCTATGTTATGATATTCTTATGCCTGCATATTAATGCTTTTTGTATTAAAAATATAGCCTAAATCATAACCTAAACAGTGAATAGGCCTACTTAAAAAGTATTATGAATGATTATGACGAATGGCAGAAGTGGCCTACACAGTCAAGTCAATACACAGATCTGTAGAAACCCACAAATTGACGCCGTTGAAGATGTCCTTGCATAATCTGAATAAAAGTATATCCCCCATAGCGTGTTATAGTATTGGACGCCGCAAGATATTTTAACTAGCCCACTCGACGTGTTTTGCGATTTTACGCATGTAGGCCTATAAGCTAGTAGCAGCGAGCTGAATAGCCTACTATACGTCTTCCCTATTTCCAATTTCGCTGATGAATTAATCTGTGGTCTGGTGACTAGGTTATATTAATTTAACTTCATAAACCATAGTGATTACCATTAACATTAATCAAAGCCTGTAATAGCCTAATGTAGGCCTATGTGACTTGCTCCTGAAACCAGTTACGACAGTTCCTCAGTGCCCCAAAATGAACAAATAAATAAATAAAGTGAAGCGAGAGAAATAAACGTGTCCCATGTTTACTACAACAACACTACATGTGAGAAAACACATATAACCCACAACAAGTTATGAATCTTGGGTCTCGCCGGTAGAACAGCCTGCAGGTCATTTGGGAAGTAACGTTAGCAGGCTTAACTCATCATCGCTTCAGCTCGCTAGAACTGTTCCACTATGAAGTTCCACTGCTGACGTGATGGCTTTGTGTATCCATAAATGGTCATCTACGTCACGCCAATGTTCCGTCCCCCTATTTAACAGCAGAAAGCGCTGGAGTTCCCTATCCGAGCAATACAACGAGAAGCGCTACTTGTGCAACCAACACCATCGTTCCTTTTATTAACAGGTTTCAAATCGCCTACAAGCAAACAAACAGTTCTCACTGTGATTAGATCTATAAGAAAACCCTGTGATAGGCAGGTTGGTCTCGACGGAGAGATATCAGCGCTGTCTCTGACTGGAACTTGGATACAACATCATTTTTTTTTTTTTGATAGACCACCGTGTTTTCAGTTTGAGAGTACTGGTGTATCTATTTGGATACTTGCACGTTGCCATTTATGTCAGACTGAGTAACTGCTATGACAGGGAAACTAGCTGACAAGCTCCCTCTTACCATGAGCAGTTTAATAAACACGATTCCTGAGAGTCTGTATCCTGAAGAGGACATTCCGACGTCTATGAACATTTTCACCAGTACGGATTCTATTAACCACTATTCATCACAAATGAATACAGGTAAGGATGGAATACTTTATGTTTGTTCTGCTTGGGTTCTGCTTGGGTTCTACTGCGCGTCCGTGCTCCGGTCCAATGTGCGTCTTACGCGCAGCGAGGCAACAGTTGGCAGGTTTTGGAGCGCGCGTGTCGACCGTCCCCTCTCCGGCACCTGTTTGCGCTTTACACGCTATTACGCACAAATACCCATAGTCTCTTAAATACTATTTTATCCTGAAAACATATATCAATCAACAGTAGTCTAATAGCCAATATGGGACGTGTCAAAGAAGTGGTGATAGTCACTGTGTTTCCCACAAAGCCATGTCTCTGACCGAATTTTAGTCGAGGTGCGCCCAGTCGCTGCCCTGCAACTTGTTATGATGAATGCGGTGGAATAGCTTCTGCTCTCAAATTATTGAAATGCGATCAAAATATTGCAAGGGTAGGCTTTAGTTTAGTAGTATGGTATTGATGAGGCAACCATGGTTTATTGGGAAAATATCCTTTGGAACAGGCAGCACCGTAGGATTTTAGTGCCTGGTTTGTTGGCTAAACAGAACTGATGGTGGCGTATAACCTTGACGCAAATGAAAAGCCTACCAAACGGCCCGTTTATATAATGCTTCTATTTTATAACACTCTAGTCTAATCTATTTTTGTTTAATGATAATTCAGAGATTGTATTTATGATAAGGTGATGAAACCCGGGGTGGCCTGGCCGCCCCCTATAGCCTGCCTGGCTGGTGGGCGTGCGGCGGTGCATTTCAAACTTCGCAGTCCTGCTCGCTTCCATCCCGCTTA
Organism: Borostomias antarcticus; assembly: GCF_949987555.1. Lineage (NCBI taxonomy): Eukaryota > Metazoa > Chordata > Actinopteri > Stomiiformes > Stomiidae > Borostomias > Borostomias antarcticus. Next base: position 2,012,994 of record NC_140256.1, read on the forward strand.
GTTAGAGGTCTATTAGTCAGGCCACAGCAGACATAACCTATCGATTCCTGGAACACTTTTATTTATTTATTAACAACTAGGCTATATTCAGTTCGGCTTGCTCAAATCCATATGGACAGTCCGTATTGTCTATACAATTATATAATTGTACTCTGATGACATTATGTGATGCAAAATGCCGAAGGTGATAGTGAATTTGTGTATCCTACTTAAAACGGTACATTGAATGTTTGAGCCAATTGAAAGGCCAGTCGTGGCGCATTAATCCAACATGTAGGCCTAATGCAGACTAATTACCACACTGGCGCCTCTCCATTCAGAATCACATCACATTGAACTCGCCATCATGACCTGTGGAGCCTATTCATTGTCCATTCATGTTCTCACTCAATCCAGTGATATCAACAAAATAATGTATAGAAATTTAGATAGACTAAACAATTTATTTTCTTTTTTTTTCAAAACTGATATGAAATTAGGTGATCAGGACATCAGACTTTTTTAGGAAGGTAAGCCAAATTATGTCTTAATAATTTATATGTCCTGTTATATAATTACTATTATCATCACATATATGTCTAACTCAGAGCAACTTGCTGCAAATTATAGGCTCATCAAAGATGTCCAAATTATTGAGTTCAATAGGTTAGCTCTAACAAATGTGAAATAGATCGTTATAAATCTCCTGTAGCCTAGACGAAGCTGTCCTCGATGATAAGACAAAACAATCAGAATCCACGTCTCCAGTGCCACTAGACCTGCGCTTTATCATCACCGTGTCCTTCCTCACGTCCAACAGGGTTCGGCGATGCTTTAACGTGACCTTTGCGGTGGAGAACTCTCTCCACGTTTCAGAGATGATGTCAGTATTGATAATCATGTAATATTTAACAAATGTCATGAGAAGGAATGAAACACCAATACTAAAGTGAGGGCGCCGCAGAATGCATAGATGCGTCACGTAAAGACAGCACTAGAGGATTTAGAAAATTAAGACACCCAATGAGTAACATTTGGAGGAAACCAGATTTGATATCTAACGTCAGGTGTGTGTTGACACAAGAATCAGGAAGAAAAAAAAAATCACTCCAGCATGATACAGCTCAGGAGTTTCTTGTATCTGAGTACCAGGCCTACTAACAAGACAAGAGATACAACTGTTCCTTTTTGCATCTTTTTTTTTTAGTAAAAGTTTAAATTTCACCATCACAACAATTCAAATATGTGCCAAAAATGTCAATGCTCTGTGTGTAGCCTACCTTATGTGTTAAATAATACAGTGCACAATGTATGTAATTTTGGTTTTGTTTGTGTCATCATGAGTTGCCCTAAGCCAAATTCTGGTAAACAGACAGTAATTACTGAATATATAAGCACCCCTGTGTATAATTTATTGCAGTGATAAAGAAAATCAGTTTTTTCTCTGTCATATGAATTCTGTTCAAATTTATTGCCATGCAGTTTTACAACGCACTGGGAATTTGCTTTCAAACACATCTGAATAAAAGGTATGCCAATTCAGGACTGCATGAGATATTTTTAATCGCAGGCATCTCCTTTTGAAATTCAGTGTGATACTGTAAGATCAGTAAAACACACAGGCAAAAGAGCAAAAAAGTTCCTGCTAACATGGTGAATACAGCTACTGTATTCTCCCAAATGTGAAATATTGACCCAGTGCTCCTGAGTAGGAAGCACTCACCACTTGCATTTTGCTCATTTTGTGGGTAGACTTTCTTTTGTGCAAAGCTGTTTTGAATGTATCTGTGAGCATGATAGCAGTGGTCTGGCTCACACCCTGCTGTAAAGATATCACATCTTGCCATTCAGTGTGGCTCGCCTCCTGTGCGACATACTATGACTGGATCAAAGGGGGTGTTTAGGTCTTGATTTATGAGAGCTTGTGTGTGAGAGAGAGAGAGAGAGAGAGAGAGAGAGAGAGAGAGCAAGAACACTTTTAGATGCACTAGTCAGTCGACAAACTTACAGGTCTGACAACACACACAATTTCCTTATGATCTGAATTGGTCTTATTTGTGATCTATTGTTGGCAGACTGTTCACAGAGATATGCAGAGAATCTGAATTATGGACTAACCGAGGACTGTCACTGAAATCAAGGAAGTTCATGCTCGGCTTCTAGACTTTTGGACCTTTTGCACATATTTTAGTGCACTATGTAATGTGTGCTTCTTGTTATCGTTTTATGCATCATTATCAGATCAGGTTATGTAAGTTGTGTTTCATAATAATGTTTCGACAATCAAGTGAGTGATTAATTGACTCTGTGTGCTTGTTCCCTGTCACCCAGATAACATCATGGATTTGGGGATGGGCAGCGAGAAGGGGACGGCAGAGATCCAGTATGGCTCCAGCTTCCAGTCCAACCGCAGCGGTCAGACGGTCACCTACCTGGGGAAGTTTGCCTTCGACACTCCCCCGTCAGGGGGGATCGGAGGGTCCGGCTGGTGCTCAGATAACAACATCATTAGTTTAGTCAGTGCAGGAATCCTGGGGGTGTCCCCTTCCCCCGGCACTATCACCACCCAGACCTCGTCATCTGGAGCCAGCATGGGCGGCCAGTCGTCAGACATGGAGCAGGTGTATGGTCCGCCGCTGCCCGCGTATTCCACCTGCAGTGACCTGTACCAGGACCAGGTCTCCTTCCACCACAGTCCGGCCACGAGCACGGCTCTCCCTTACCCCACCAATGACTACCATTCCACGGCCAAACCCTCCATGGACAGCAGCCTCTTCTCCATGATACCCGATTACAACCTTTTCCACCATCAGGGTGAGGTCGGCGTGATGGAACACAAGCCCTTTCAGAGCATGGACCCCATCCGAGTCAACCCCCCGCCCATCACACCCCTGGAGACCATCCGAGCGTTCAAAGACAAACAGCAGATGCACCCGGGGTTCATCGGTGGGCAGCAGCACACCCCTCAGCACCACCCTCCACCACAGACCCTCACCCTCAAACCCATCCGGCCACGGAAGTACCCCAACCGGCCCAGTAAAACCCCCGTGCACGAGCGCCCGCATGCCTGCCCGGCGGAGAACTGCGACCGTCGCTTCTCGCGCTCGGACGAGCTGACGCGCCACCTCCGCATCCACACGGGCCACAAACCCTTCCAGTGCCGCATATGCATGCGCTCCTTCAGCCGGAGTGACCACCTGACCACCCACATCCGCACGCACACGGGCGAGAAGCCCTTCTCCTGCGAGTTCTGTGGACGCAAGTTTGCGCGGAGTGACGAGCGCAAGAGACACGCCAAGGTTCACCTCAAACAGAAGGACAAGAAGCCCGTCGACAAGGGGAGCGGGGCGGCCGGCAGCCACAGCTCTCCCCCCAGCTCCTGTGGGAGTGGGGGGGCCGCCAGCGGCAACATCATGACCGTCACTACCTGTGCGTAGAACGGACCCCCGCCACACCCTATCAGAAGAGACCGAGGAGGAAGGAAGGCCATCCAGCCATGTGACAAATAGGTGACTTTACTCTCTTTCTCTTCATTCCTCGTCTCTCTCTTTATTTCCAGGTAATACTTCCCCCTTCTATTTTGAGATGGACCTTTGTTTTAGGAATAGGGAGGGAAAGGTTGTTTTCCTCTTTCATGTTAAAGCGACGGGGAGACTTGTCACTATGTAAGACAGCATCAGCAGGCAGGAGGGCATCGGGACACGTCGGGTCCCAAGAGTGTCTTAAGTTGTATCATGTCTTGTGTTTTTAAGTGAAATTCACTAAGAATCCTGGACAAGGCTTGGCGCCACAATCAATCAAATATAGGTTGAAACAGGCTGAATTACAAAAGAGGGTGGAGATATGTCTGGGATGTATGCATTTATTTAATTGGGTTGTTATAAAGTGCAATCGGTTGTATTTGTGTACTGTCATTGATACCTTATTAGCTGCACTTGCAAATGCCTGTCTTTTTGTTGAAAAGTATTTTTTTATATTTGATTGTTGTTTTTCACAAACGAATGTGCCAAATGTGTTGTGATTATACTGCAAACTCTGTTCTCTTAATCGTGCCTGGGATTAACCAAATGTAGGAAAGACATCAAGTAAGTTTTAGGCATAGATATCTGGTAGACGGGAAACCCAAAATATTCAAATTTTCTCATATTTTTTGCAATTGGGAGCATCTGACATAACTGTCTTTTCGCAAACGGGTACATATTTCAAAACAATATCCTTGGCCCACCTACACCTGAGCATGTAGCTTATCCACATGAGACCTGGAGGAAAGTTTTGGACAGCACACTGAAGGATATCAGATCAGTACTGTAAAATGATAACATTTTAACAGGAATAACATAGTGTCAAAACATTTTTGAAATGAATGCATAACCCTTGTACACGTGTCTTGTCAGTTTTTGTATTTTTCTATATTCATAAAATTCACTTTTAATTACGTATGCAGGTGCAGTATGTGCACGTCTAGGACAGACAACCATATTTAAATGAAATTATTAAAGTTACAAGTAAAAGACACATTTTAATGTGCCTCTGTGCTGCAAACCAGCAACATGTTTGGAATGCTTGGCTAAGACATACCAGCTTTGCATGTTATTCGACACATTAAGGTAACATGACGCAAATGTTTTGCATATTGTTGTTACGGTGATCAACATCTGTACTTAGAAAGATATGGCCATGTTTACATCTTTTATTATACAGAGATATTCTGAATTGAGAATGGAGGCAATTGTTATTTTTGTACAGTAGTATATTGTATACAGGTAGTTATGACACTTTTGTACTCTGTCAAAGGCACCATAATCCAGTATTAAATTGTGCATTTGTGTGCAAGTGTATGTACACAGTATGTAAATACAAATGTATACATACACTAAATTTCAATTGACTGAATGCTTGTGCGGACGGTGTCTCCATGCTTTTGATGTAGGCCTAGTTATGATGCAGAATATTTTATGGTCATAAGTCATAGCCAAAGTCATTGGAGCACTGAAGCAGTGCCAAATGGGGTCTGTTACTTTCCATTTCAAACATAACTTATTTTATTTGTACCTTCTGTTGAAATGAAGTTCTAAGTGGTTTGAATTTACACTGATGTGTTCTTAAACTCAATAGATTTTTTTTTTTAATTACTGAGATAAAATCTGGTGTATCTTCACGTATGCCAAAGTACAGTAAATATACATATATCCTTTTGTCTCTGACAATAGATGAACCTGTAAAACTATCATGGGTTTTCAAAACCCTGATTAGATTGATTGGTGAAATGACATACAGTTACATGTTCCTTGACTATAGAAAATATGGTAGCCTACTTCAATGATCTGGTATTATCAAGCTAAATCTTTGTCATGCAAGAATTTGGGTTAAAACATTATTTGTGGCACATGTTTAAATACACTATAGGGTAATGTGAATGTATTCTAGACCCATGAGCTATTTACATTAATGAATGGCCATTCATTTGAAGAATAGAAATCAAATCAGTTTTTAAAACAGAAGTACTCACTTTTGAATACAGCCATCTTTGTTCTCAATGCTGTAGTCAGTTCAAGTCTATATGTGTCTCCAGGTTGTATCTGTTTGCAGAGCAGCTCTCCTCATCTTATTAATGCCCTCCATCTTGCATCCTTAATCACGGTTGAATGTGCTGTCTGTGTGTTTGGTGCATACTACAATGCTTACATTCGGACAATATTGGAGAAACTCTTTCACGTTGTGATTAACAACAACCAAAATCTTTAGTGAAATTGTAAGGCAGACAAAGAGGATTTGTCAAAGCATTTGCCCCTGAGGAAACAACAGTGTTTCCAATGCCACAGTTGAGCCTGTGCAAACCAGTTCTCCTTGCATGGCTTCCTGGAAAGTGTCGACGTATTCTCCAATTAATTTGGCCTCAGAAAATCCTTCCTCAGCATGAGCTGCAGTACCGTTTATGAATGGCAGAACTGAAATGAATACGCTGCACAACAGCTTTGATTCTCAATATACTGTGTAGTTTCACATATTGTCTGATATAAACAACAACTGTGTCAGAGATACTTGATCACGGATTAAAGCCTGAGACTCTAAATGAAAATGGAGAATGATGGCACAAAAATACCTAATAAACTGACATACAATGTGGTTTGTTGGATCCAAGTGTGATTTGCCTTAAACAAAATTGAATGTCTCTAAACATATATATGTGAGGCCTGAATCTTCCAGCACAACATGAAGTCTGATTAATAATTTAAAGATACTGATTCAGCAACAAAACCTCTCCAGTATCACCAATATAACAAAGTTTGTTTTAAGAGATCCACTCTAGATGTGATGCATGTAGCTACAGTATGTGAGCTTTTTATAAAAACCTAATTCATGATATATGTGAGGAGAAAGATGTGTGTGAAGGAAAGGAGAAACATCCATCTGTCATTCATAGCAATCCATTCATTCATTCATTCATTCATTCATTCATTCATTCATAGCAGGTTAATAAAAGCAGTGCAAACTCAGTAGTCATCCCTCCCTGACCTGCTTTGTCCTTTGTCTCAGACTTCTCAGAGGTCTCCATCGCCATCTCCATCTAGAGCTTGTTTATTTGGTATATTTTGGCTTTTCTGGGTAGCTGTGTTTAATATTGATCCCGTGTGACTGAAGAGAGGAGAGAGCTTGCCTCATATCTTTGTCTTGTCCTGGTAGTGTTCTGCTCCACCCTGGACCTGAGCCAACCTTACCAGCCATCGTTGTGCCAAATTGGGTTGCAGGGTTGGTTGATTAAGAACAATGTGTGATGAGTGCTCCACAGAAGGAACGAAAATGTAAACGTGACCTCCAGCTCCCAGCTCAAGGCAGCCCTTCGCTGATGTCTGTGTTTACTCGTTTAATTCACTCCCAGCAAAGCTGTCTTTGTGCAAGGTCATTTCAGACTCAAGTAAATACTCACACAATATTTCTAGCCAGAGCAGAAAATACTGTAAGTGTAGACTGTGTCTGGCTCATCTTATCTTGGGTAGTAAAAGCTGTTGACTGTGTCAGGGATGGTATCAGAAATTCTCAACATGGACGACAGGCGACTAAATGCACTTGGTAAATTGTTTTGACGGACGTTTCTTTGTTATCTCTCGTGTTTCCTTTCATGATATCCTCATGTTTGCATGTGCACGGATATGTTCCAAACATTTTTCGCCACCATACGATTCTAAAGGTGGTGCTCTATAATTTTGTAATGCATGAAACTGATTACTATGGTGGGAACTTTAAACTGAAATTAAATGGGACAAACTGCTGAACAACAATGGTAAAACAATTTGGGAAATCACACTGGGATTAGATCATTGTTTTGTTGACCTTTTTTCAAAGAAAACAAGAGGTCTTGTTTAAAATGTTGTGGATGTTTTTACTTGTTTTATATTACCTTATAATAAGGTCATAATATTAATTCTGAATATTGTAATGAAATGTATTATACTATCCTCTGTGATGGGGAGATGCGCTCCCCTCATTGTTTACTTGGCACTTAAGTTTATTGTGATGCAATTGTTTTGTCATTTCTATGTAGAGTACTTGAATAAAGAAAAAATGAAACAGTGCGGATGCATTGAGTGACATTTTTTTTAGATCATATTTAAAATGAAAATAGTAAAACTGACAATAAATGTTCCTGTCACAAAGGTCTGGGTAAAAAAAATAAAGAATATGCTTCAGGACCAACACAGGCCTACACTGAGGTCAGCTATTTCACCTCTTATGTTTACTATCTAAATAACTAGATATAGATATCCAGCTATACTAAATATCTACAATCTATATCATGACCAGGTTTCTTGGCGATATCAATCTTTGTGTACCTAAGATTCTTTGAGCATAGGATGATTGGTAGGGTGATGATCACTCAACAGATGGCTTCCACACTGAAGTGCGTCTGTCTCACAACGTTCGCCCACTCTGCTTTCCGTAGTTTAAAGCTAAGAAGCTACTTCCTGTTTATCTACCTAACTACTCGTACTCTAGATGTTTCTGTATTCTGAAGAGAGAAAAACGTCCCAATGAAACTGGATTAGGCACTTCTGACAAAATGAGTTGGTATGTATTCCTAATCATACATTTAAATACAAGCACTCTTATAAATGAACCTTGTAAGACGACAAGCAGCTAGCTTAGCTAACGTTAGCATCCCAGTAAACAGCTAGCTAGCCAGGCTAGTTAGCTCACGTTAGCTAGTTGGCTAATAAAGCAAGATAACTGACGTTAACTAATGTAGGAGTGTTTACTATATTTAGATAAAGTATAGCTAGCTAACGTTAGCATGTTTGTGTGCGTGTTTGCCTTAGCTAAGTTAGCCAGCCAGCTAATAAAGTATACTTCTTAATAGCATAGCTATAACTTAACAATGTGGCTGTAAATTACTCTAATCTACCTAGTAACAAGTGTATCTGAGTCCCTCTGAAACCAACCTGCTAGCTACTAAGTTAGCTAACTAACTTTACACCTGACTGCCCTGTACCTTCACCCCACCTTTTACTCTATCTGCTAGACACCCCCAACTCTGCTTCTCAAAATTAAGTGATCATAGTTTTTCAGTGATTAACTCTGTAGGTTGGTACTTCTCATTAACTCTGTAGGTCTGGTGAATCACAGATGGTTTTTTGGTATATGATGCAGTAATTGAATGATTTGAATAGACCATGACGGCAACATGATGGTGGGGTCATCAGTGCTGGGGTGTTTACAGCTGTGTCTATAGGCAGGACTGTGATGTGAATATGTGACTTGGATTTGTGATGACCTCCCCCCCCCCAAGTGGCAGTGATAACTGAAGCCGCCCAGTCGGCAGTGGCTGTGAGGATGCTTCCACCAGCACGCACACCCAGGGTCGAGGTCAAGGGTGGGGTGCGAGTCCAGTGAAAGGGCCCTTTATGAACTTTGCTGACTGGTGCATTCCAGTTAGGCCCTCACACTTGCTTCCGTGACGTAAGAGATTTGACTCTGGGTTCATCATCAGAACAATCACACCCCTAATGTCCTCAACCAGCTCTCTGTGCTGCATAGAACAGCGTAGTTTTAGTGATATGTTATCCCATTACTGATGATGGCGTACACTGAGCAAAATGTCATTGCTGCTTCCTGTTGTAGCATAATTTGTGCGGGTAAATAAAAACGTTCTTTTGTTCGTGCATACGTCGGGACTAGACTAGTGACGTTTGTTAGCGTAAAGCAGTTCTCTATGAGGTTTTTTCTTGAAGTCCTAACTACTCTCCATGGATTAGCCAATGACTAGTGTAAAGGTCTCGTGAAGGGCCTGTTACTTATCCAATATTGGAGTTTCTCCAAATTCATCTGATAATTTTTAGATACTATTGGGCCTGATATTTCAAACTATCCCAATATCTTGTTTCTCTCAAGGGATTTTGTGTTGTTCTTGCAGGTTGATGACCGTAGTGTCACTGTTATGGGCTGAATTAGCCTAGGCCTTCTGCTTCTGTTGGAATATCTCATATCACCAGCGTATTTGGCTGAATGTGACACTAGTTTCCCCCTGAACTAGGAGACAAGGTTGTGATATCTACTGTTTTATGTAGCCATTCCACTGGCATGCTCAGAGCAAACTTTCATGAATGAAATCATTGATAGTTCCTTATGACAGCAGTTCAGTAAGTGTCCTACTCAAAACGCCATTATTTTGGTTTTATCAACATTCCTTAACATCACTGCAGGTAGGTTTTTACTGCTGAATTTAATTAAATTTTGAAAACATTTCATTGAGTATTTTAATCATCAAGCATGCAGTGTGGGAACAACACTATGAAATTCAAATTATCTTAAACTACACCCAATTTGTATCTTTGCAGGCTTTATACTGTGGCAATAGACCTTTAGGATACATATAACTGGTCAGTCCTGCTGCTTTAGAAAAGTCTCAAAAGAATCATCACAAATGCTTCTCATAGCTAAGACCCCTCTCTCTCTCTCTCTCTCTCTCTCTCTCTCTCTCTCTCTCTCTCTCTCTCTCTCTCTCTCTCTCTCTATTTGCCACACTCTGGTAATTCTGGGAATAGAAGCCCAAATTGATTCTTGAACAGGGAAAATGATCCACGATTACACGCGAAATTGCAAACGCATATCACACCACCATTGAAGAGCATATCAAACAGGTGATTTACGAGTTTGAGCTACAGCAATCAAGCGTATGTTTTTCTTGGCTAGTAGCATAGTCTATATTGTTGTGAGTTTAAAATGCAGCTGTCGAGCCTTCCAACCAATGCCAACAGTCACCAACAAATACATTTCTATCCCCAACAAATACATTTCCATCCCCGTTAGTGTTCCATGTCTGGTGCGCATTTCTTGCTTTTAAAATAATCTTTTTTGTGACGAATCCAAAAAGATGGCCTACTTTTATTTAAATCTCTAATTGCTTAATCTCAATCAGCGCCACTGTGATAACAATATTATAACCTAACTGTTCACCTTATTTATTTGTTTGTTTGTTTGTGTATTTATGTTGATGAATGGTTGTAAACTCCATGAACTCGGACAGGTATATTGCCATTAATCTAAACAGTTCCCTTTGCTTCCCAACCATCATCTCATCTACTTCCTGTTGCTGCATTTTTTTTGTTTAATTCTTTCATGTTTTGAGCGCAATCAACTTTACCAAGAAGACAAAATTAAGTCCATCCATTCACCCAATTTCATCCACTAGTGCAGCTAGATAGGGGCGGCTGTAGCTCAGTTGGTAGAGCGGGTCGTTCAATGATCGAAGGGTCAGTGGTTCGAATCCCAGCTCCGACTGTCCACATGTCGAAGTGTCCTTGAGCAAGACACCTAACCCCAAATTGCTCCCAATGAGCAGGTTAGCACCTTGCATGGCAGCTGCCGCCATTGGTGTGTGAGTGTGTGTGTGAATGGGTGAATGAGAGGCCATTGTAAAGCGCTTTGAGTGCCGCTAAGGTGGAGAAGCGCTATATAAGTGCCGTCCATTTACCATTTATAAGGCCTGCCTTACTTGGTTCACCACATCATCAGGTCATCCACAGACAGGTCTCCCATCTTCCTAAGTTCCTCTTCTCATATTTTCCAGTTATCCAAACTCCATTATCCAATTCCTATTTTGATTTTTGATCAATGACTCACACGTGAACAAACCAATTCCTAGGCTTGTTCAATGATTACAGATCAGGATTGCTGACATAAACCCATTCAATAGCCTACTGTACCTCTCGTCATATTATGGGATCCGTAACGTGAGGGAATGGATGAAGGACATAAAATAAACTCATTATAAGGACTATATATTGGAACATTTTAACTGAATTAGATGATTGAATAGAGAATATAATTCATAAAGAAAAGGGCAGGAGAGCTGGGAGGTTCAGGCAGGTGTGATGAAGGAGCTACTTGGTCGGGAACACAAACTGATCTGGGATCTGGGAGCCTCCCCACGCGTATAGCAGCGTAGCTCAATAAAGGCCAGGGCTCAACGCTAAGGTTTCTTTAACTTGCCCAGTCGGGGGGTCAGAAATCTACTGGCCCAAAGTCATTTTTTACTGTCCCGAATACAAATAGTTTTATTTAAGCTGGTATCAATTAAAAACAGACTACAGTACATTTTATGTCATTTATTATAAATATTGAATTCATATATTAAGCAAATGAAACATTTAAACTTCAGGAAGTGCAGGAAATCAGAACCATATATGGTCACCAAAGATGGGAAGAACACAGAGGCTTCTCTTTTCAACATTACATAGGCCAGCTGAAAAAGAAAACCACCATTGAGCTTTTTATTTTTTAATTTTATTTTTTATAAACACGCTGAGCATTGAAAAAATGCCAGTGGCCCGATCGGACCAGTGAGTTATATCTTTACACGCCCGACGTAGCTGTTTACTTGCCCCTGGCCATCGGGCAAGCGTTATTGTTGAGCCCTGAAGGCTTTTTAACTTTTTGCCAGTTACATTTTTTTGAAGAGAGAATATTATTATTTGACGTGTCTACTCTTGTGTGGCTTATGATTTGAAACGTCTACTTTTGGGGGGGAACCTGTAGGCTAAAATTTAATACAGTTTAAGTTATGTCGTACATTATAATTCGCTTGCTGTTTTTTGCGTGACTCGTGTTATTCTTATTTTAAAATTTATATTAGGCTAACTATAGTATCCACTAAGATAGGCTACTATATAACTCAAACTCGTAAATCACCTGTTTGATTGGTTTAATGTAGTGAACACAGCGTTTCAGTGTAGCCCTATTCGTATAGTTTTTACAAAAGCCCTCGGATCTGCCCATTACACTAGAACAGTTCTGCCTATTACACTAGAACAGTTCTGCCTATTACACTAGAACGCAGCTCCGGATTTCGACCTCCAAAACGTGGCTCCAGCCGTATCGATCCGCCTCTGGGTTCGAGCTTCGTTTTGGCCGTGGTCGTGTAATCGCTAGGCGCAAACGTGGGTCTTTTTCGGGAATAACGCCGACAAACGTAGTAGTGCAGTCGGGGTCTGCGTAGGCTATTAGAAGGAAGAAAGCTGCCCTTCAAGAACTCCCACTTGACATTTTGCGTAAGATTGAACCACCAGCTGGCATTAGGCCTACCTTATTCCGCTCCTGCCTCATGTGATCTGCTGCAGGTGAAGATGAGTCACCCTGATTGACCTCATGAATTCCAGTGCGTGACAGAATTGTAGTTTTCCATGATGGTGTTGGCTCACCAGAAGTATGACATAGATGAAACTTACTTTCCCTCCAGCTATTACTGCCACTGCCTTTTATACAGCTAATTAACAATTGGGGATTGGTCTGGCAACAGTCACTAGTTTATGAATTGATGGAGTTGGTAGGGGAGGTGGAGTGGTTGTTTTGGCGAAATCATGCGTCTGTTGTGAAAGCGATCACTGTTCCAAAATGTTTTGAATTGCTTGTTTTGAGGGTTGAGTGGTGTTTACCGACCGCCTTCTGCTGATGCCAGCTCTATTGATAAAACTGTAGAATTACTCCCTCTATTCAAATTCTGAAGATTGCGATGGGCGACTTTAATCTAGACTGTCGTGAACAAAGTGGACAGCTCCTGAGAAAGCCAAGGTGCTACTCTATCTTTGAATCAAATCCTCTTAAACGGAGCGTGTTTGTCAACAAATGAAATAAATGTTTCTGAAAAAACAAGAGTGCAAAGCCATCTGAACATCATCAGTCTCAGCCATGCAAAATATATTATGAGAGATATCCTCTAAAAAAGCTTGGACACTGATAGATTTCAGATTTCTCCTCGCAACAGTGACCGCGTTTTCACCAATGTCATACTTCTAGCACATGCCGTGGGGCAGTGGTCACTTATACCCAAGACAAAAAACCCCACATGCTGAAATCCTGTAACATCTATTAGAGAAGATTAAATGAATACGGGTAGATCTTGCATAATTATTAAGATTTGGCCTAGTGGGCCAGAAATCAACAAATACATTCAATAAACAAAATCAATCAGAAATTAACAACAAGCTTAGCTTATCCTTTTTTGTGCTAGCATTTTGTACTTGCTCTTTGCACTGTCCTGTCTCGTCCCTGCAACCTGTCCAATGTTGTCTCCATGTTATGTACCACGGCCGAAAGCAAATTCCTAGTACGTTGAAAAATGGCATGGCAAAAAATGAATTCTGATTTTGAAACGTCAGTTAAAACAGCTACGAGTTGACACATAGTGGTTAGAATTCATACTTTTCAATTGGGCAAATAATGGAAGAACCTCCAACTTCAGAGCAAGTTAAAGGACATTTCAAGTGTTTGGAGTATCAAAGGAAAAAGCAGTTTTTCCAAGTTCAGTGCTCGAGGTACCCTAAACACATCAGTCATTGGATCGAGGCAAGTAAGTTCCAGGATTCCATTCTAACAATGAAGTGATGTAAAGAGGTATCTTACCAATAAGAGCTTTACAAATAAACAAATACCAGTGATACAGTAGTTGCACCTTTCAACACAAGGCCAGCCTACCTTATCATACAAGACATAATGATGATTATCATATCTGTCAGCAGTAATAAATCTTAGGGCAGAGTGATAGACCGAGTCCAGTTGTTTAAGAGTTGAGGTGGCAGCATGCAGCAGCCAATTTTCTGTCACAGCTAGGCTGCCCACATGAAACTTAAATGAAAAAATGTAATTGAGCCACAAGCCAAGATATTTACACTCAGTGACTCACTCAGTGCAAGAGCCACTAACAGTATAGATATATGCACTTCATCATAATCAATATTTCTGGCTCTTGAGAACGACATAAATTTAGTTTTACTAGCAGGACTATTTAAGATTAATAAAAACTTAATGAAGGGCATTAAAAGAAAGCAGCACATTATCAGGTAGTGGTGCAACGGATCAAAAAACTCACGGTTCAGATCGTATCACGGGTTTGAGTCACGGATCGGATCACGGGTTTGAGTCACGGTTCGGATCGTATCACGGGTTTGAGTCACGGTTCGGATCGTATCACGGGTTTGAGTCACGGATCGGATCGTATCACGGGTTTGGGTCACGGATCGGATCGTTTTTCGAATCAGGAAAAAAAAGACAACCCAAATACAACTTTGCTTTCCATTTAGCACTTCAAGCAAGGATGTTTTGCCCATTTAAATAAAACTAATATTCAACTCAAGATGTCCATCCAATGCTTAAATAAAATGTTAATTATTTAAAAATACATTAAAGTGCAATATAAGGCATTATACCTTCTACCTTCAAACATGGACAGTGAATGGAAAAACAACTTGTGAGCCAGGTCCTGCCTCATTCACTGCATTTATTAGTTTTTTTAGCATTACCTGTGGTGACTGGGATATTAGTATTGGGCCTCTCTAGCTTCCTCTCTGCTACTGCTTCCCGTCAGTACCTGCGCCAGATTTGTGCCTGTGTGACTCTCATAGAGGGCAGTAATTCGCCAACCTGGCTTAAATATTCGTGGACATTGTAGCTAAATCTGTCGGTGGAAAAATAATTTTTTTTAGCAGATGTCTTAGTTATATCAAGATTAAGCTAACTATTGGTATCGGTGTGTTTATCAGTGTCATATTTATTATCGATGATCCGTTGCACCACTGTTATCAGGGGTCACTTGAACAGTCAGCAGTACAGTACATAATAGTATCGTCTGCATACAAATGGGCATGACAACCAGTAAATGAAGAAACAATATTAATATAATATAAATGGTAAAAAAGGACAGGACCCAAAACTGAGCCCTGCAGCACAGCTTCAGTTATAGACAGGAATTCAGATTGGGCAGAACTCAATTTCACACACTGACGCCTGGAAGATGGATTATCCTGGATCCATTCACATGCACCTCTATCAAAGGCAACACTAGATCTTTTTAAATGTACTGTAGGTGGTGATAGGCTGTATCAGAAGCTTTTGACAGATATATAAACACCTACCTCTTATCTACTGCTGAAATTATATGATTTGTAATCAATGTCATGGCTGAAATTGTGCTGTGTTTGGCTCTGTGGACTTGAATGATTAGAAAGACTTGAGTTGGTTATTTTCCAAGGTCTCCAGAACTTTAGCCAAGCAAGGTAGCCTGGATATAAGACGGTAGGTTATCCGTAAATTATTCCTATCGAAAACAAGTATTAAATTGACATTTCGAATATGAACAAGTAAAAGGATTCCATGACGCATAAACAGAATTATTTCATTTGTAATGATAAGTCTATACTGTCCCAGAATTGTCCCAGACACTATATCTTTGTGTCCCAGGTGCTCTTTCTACTGTCCGGGACGAGACATCCTTCATTTTGAGTGCTGACGTACATACTTTAATGATACCCCTAGGGGAAAATCTGGCCTTTCAGCTGTGGAAAAAATACAGCAAAGGTTGGAAATGTAGATACAGAAGCATTGAAAAAATCATCCGTCCTTCTAAATCAAAGTCCTCAGTCTATCTTCCAACAGGGTGAACCTAGAACAACAAGGGAAGACTAGGCGACTCCTCACTGCCAGTAGCAGTCTTTCTGTTATTCTCTATTTCCTCATTGCTACTTATCGCTGTGCTAGTTTAAAAAAAAAAAAATTGAGCTGCCATCAAAGGCAACCATGACACGCACACACACACACACACACACACAAACACACACACACACACACACACACACACACACACACACACACACACACACACACACACACAGTGTTGTTCCCTGGTTGCACGAGGCCCTGCCTTACACCCTCTCCTTGCCATCTCATTAGTCTACGCACCTTTCTTTCTGTCTCTGACGCTGTGTCACCCAGCCTGTCAACTTCTAACCATCATGCGCCTCAACAATAGCAACAGAACACGACATCGCATGCTTGCTGTCCTAACTGAAACCGTTAAATTTCCTTACGAACGCCTGTCAACGCGAGCGACAGGAGGAAAATATGAACAGGGCGTGCGTCAAAAGGTCAGTTAAAACGTCGCGCTGCGTCGCTTGCGTCCAGTTAGGACGTAACAATAGAAAACAAAGCAATGGAACGCATTTTGTCGCTGACGCTCGCTCGCGTCGTGTGTAGTCAGGACACGGTGTGTTCATAAGTATATAATTACCGTCACATCACTGATAACCCATGACCGTGTGCTCTGATAATACAAACTCTGCGTTCTTACAGATTCCCTCTGATCACGAGGAAACAACTTATCAAGTTAAACATGCTTACTTAAGTTGGTGTAAGGAGAATAAAATATTATTATTGCCTAAAGAAAAGATGCATATTGCAGATCCCTATCAAAATGACTGTTGTGTCTGTATGTTTTAAACATAAGGGTTCACTATTGATTTGACTTCAGATCTTGGAAATTACATCTAACATCGGTAGTTCTGAACAGCCTTTCCCAGTGGCTGTGGTAGACAGGACACGGCTGTTTGAGAGCGGCAGATTGATGCGCTGTGAACTGTGATGCTGTATCCCCCATTTACAGCAATCTGCCAACCCGTGGCAAGTCTCTCCAGCTTGTGGGCCTGTGTTTGATTGGTTGTGGGGGGACCTGCAGGAAAGCCACTCGGTGCAGAGGGGACAGCCACTTCTAATTAGTGATATCCGCCAGCAATGGAAGCCAGATGTGGCGTGCGATGACAGGAAGTCAACGCGCAAAGCCTGTGGATGCCGCGCTCCGGAGAGGAAGGGGTTAACGGCGTTGGATTGACAGCCAAGCGAGACACTTGTTCACTCACACACACCTCTTAACACTCGAGGCTCCCCACCACCCCGAGGAAGCCCCTTTGAAATGGGCTTTTTCTTTAGGTCAACATATCAAATCTGCTAAGTTGTATTTGGGTCTTCCATGTGTTTGATTCAAGGGTGTGTTCTTCATGTGTTCACCGTGTTTGTTATCCTTTCCCCCATCAATTCGTTCTTTTTTGTGGTTTCAGGATCCCTTTCAAGATCGGACAACCAAAGAAGCAGATCGTCTCCAAAACTGTAAGCACGCTCCCTCAACCTGTGAATAATCACCAGAGAACATCAATGGCCGACGCTGTATTATTCCTCCCCGGCTCATGTAGCTGGCGGCCGCCACTGCGTTGTGTTCACAATAGGAGCATAATGCGTCGAGTCAATCAGCGAAATGGGACAAGTGTCGTATCAATGCGCCAACGCAGGGGGGTCCGTGCGGTGGGGGTGCCAATTTGTCCGCGCCATCCGAGGGGGCAGAGGTGGCTGCCTTGAAGTGCCAGTGTGTGGGTGTTCTGCTTGCTGAGGAAAACCACTTCCAGAGTAATGGGCCTGTGGCCCAGCAGACACTGTCAGAATAGGCTCCCAGCTTCCTGTGCCATCTCAGGCCAAACCCAGGGAGTGGGCCAGAGCACAGCCCTCCGCTCACTAACTGGCAGCTGCATCCCTTAATGTTTATGTCTCCATCTTGAGGACCATGGAACCACAAGACAGGAACCCCTGCTACCTCTGTGACCACAGTTGGCCTGTACAATCAGCACTGTCTGGTGTGAGGGGGGTGTCTGTCAACACGACCTTTTGAACATGAACATGAATGTAAATTGGAGAAAAATGTCCTCTCGATAATGTGCTTTTTTTTGTTTACAGGTTGAAAGAGACTTTGAACGAGAGTATGACAAGCTCCAAAAGTAAGTTATTTATCCAATGTGTTTTTACATCATTAATTTAATGCCCGAAATCCGCAGTTTCAGAGATTACACAAACAGAGGGTGAAATCAAGCTAAGCTGGGAGAGGCTGTTCTATTTCAGCTGCGGGGATTTTATTGATTCGAAGGTTAACGTGTCTTTTCACTCTCCAGGCCTTCTGCATGTACACTTTTCACCTTGAAACAATTATCTCCAGCAACGAAGTGAATGTGTTCAGACCCGTTCTCTCAACCGACCCCACTCGCCAACCGACCCCACTCACCAACCGACCCCACTCACCAACCGACCCCACTCATCTAACCCGTACAGTAGTGGGTGAGACCGTAAGAAAGGAGAGAATCCCTCGGAGCCCTTACCCAGGGGCCCCAGATGGTTGGCACATCCCGGGCCCCTCCCCAGCTGGGTGTCGGGGGTCAAAGGGACTCCCAGAGGGGCCGGAGCTCCGAACAGGAGCAGCCTGTTACACTTGTAGGTTTCGTTGTGTAGGAGGACCCTTTGACAGAGTCATACACCTTATGGACGAGTATAAGCAGGAAGCGTGTACACTAGAGACGTCTCCCCATCCCTATTGATCCGTATCAGCTCTTTCTAGTGAAAACCATCAGCAGTTGTTGAATCACAACACATTCCCTTCAGTAGGAAGGACTCAGTCTTCTGTCCGCATCGCCACGGCCCTTTAAAGGACCTCACTTGTCCGTTTTCGGCGAATTAACATAATGTCATGCAGTCTGGGGAGACGGACTGTAATGCGCAGCCAGAGCGGCGGTACCTGAGATCAGTCCTCCTGGTGACTCCTCCTCACGCGGCCGTACCGGCGGCAGATGGCGGGGAGGGCTGGGCGCCGCCGGCGGAGGAGGGGGCAACCTGCAGGGGCAGCGAGGAGCGAGGAGCAGCTGCTACCGCCCGGCCCCCATTAGCGCCTGGTGGAAACGGACCCCTGGCTCACCTGGCGCGCGCCCATACGACCCCCCCCCCCTCACGCCTCACACCCCCCTGCTCGCGCAGATTGAGGAGGATGGAAATGGGACTACCCCTCCCCCCTCTCCCCTCTCCCTCCCTCAATCAAAACCTGGGAGCGGGTATGACAGCAGTCTCATGGGTTTTGCTAAACAGCTCCTAGTTTGCCTTAATTGATGTAATGAACAGCACACGTTTCAGACTCCCATGGTCGGGTAATTGCCATTTTTAACACCCCATAATTTGTTTGAATGCGGAGGTATGATTGAAGACGTTAATGCCTTTATGCCGAAATTGAGTTGTCAGTAACAAGAATGAATCCCAGTGTTTTTAATTAGCAAAGGCATGTCATAATAGTGTATTTTGCATTGGATTACAATGGAATGGGTAATCCCATTGACAAGCCTAGTTTCTTGTGTGTTTTGTTGGTGTTTATGTGCCGCGTGGGTAGGAGGGAGATATCTCCGCACGTCTGTCAATGAAGGCTGGAGAGATTAAAGGGTTTTGATCAGGCCGGACACACTGGACCCATTTTCCGTCCTCTCTTTTTCCCCTCTCTCTCTCTCCCACTCTGTTTTGGACCGCTGGGATCCAAGTCAGACGGTGGTGTTCTCTCTTTGCTGGTCTCACCTCAGACCGCCGGTCTCGCTCTGATATCTCCTAGCATCATACTGTGTGTGGTATCACTGTGTAATCACTGCTTCTATAGTGCTCTGTGCTTTCTATTACTGATATATTCTCTTCGCAATCCTCCCAGGCTGGAAGACCAGACAAAGAAACTTCACAAAGACATGAAGAAAAGCACCGAGGCGGATATAGGTGTGTTCCTGGCTCGGTGTTGCACAGTGCGGTGACAGATCTCCCACTTGGGGCTCTTTGTTCTCGTTGTATCTCCACGATCATGTTGTCATCCAATCAGTCAATTTCACTGTAACTGCTGACAATTTAATTGCCGTTGCCAGTCCAGTATGTCTTAGCACATCCCTTTTCTGTGTGATGTGTCATTTAGAATACTACTCAAAGATCAGCTATATCGTCCTATCATAAACTAGATTACCACGACTCACGCCGACTCGTACTTAAACAACGCGCTTTGTACTCTGCCTATTTACTTTAATAGAAAACAACGTTTTTCATTGGATCTGTTGGAGTCGGAGCTGTGTGTGTTTAGGAAGCGCGGCAGACGCCCCCAGTGGATGGGTTAGCTAGTCTGAGGGGGGGGGGAGGAAACTCAAAATCAAACTCTCTGTATATATCTCTCTTTCTGCCTCTCTCTCTCTGTATCTCTCTCTCTCTGTATCTCTCTCTCTGTATCTCTCTCTCTCTCTCTCTCTTTGTATCTCTATCTCTATCTCTCTCTCTCTCTCTGTATCTCTCTCTCTATCTCTCTCTCTCTCTGTATCTCTCTCTCTCTCTCTGGGGGGGGGGGGGGGGGGGGGGGGGGGGAGAGAGTAAGAAGCCTCTTCACTTCCTCTGCTTTGTGTTCTTGAATATGGATTCCTCATCAGAGTATCAGAGCTGTCAACCTCTCATTATAATTCATGGATTCCATCTGTTGCACAGGTCCTTTCACCAACAGCCACCGAGCAAAAGCGTGGACCGACGCAATGTTAGAACAGCATGCTCAACACTGCCTCCCCTAGCACCAGCAAGCAGCTATGCAGCCTGGGAGATCCAGGCGGTGTCTATCGAACCGGCCGTCTATTCACTTCTTAATCCGTTTTATATACATATGTACATATGTTAAAACATACAAACCCCTTGCTTATTATTTGGAATAATTCTCACAACCACAAAATCGTCCTGTTGGCGGCCGTGTCAGACAGGGTCAGGACAAACATTTTAATGGCGTCTAAGGAGAAAACCAGGACCCACCACGAGAGTAGGACTTATTGGCTGACGATGGATCTGTGTGAATTTGACCTGGCTAGATTTGGAGGTGTTGTTTCTGTGGGTCCCCAGTGCGGATCGTGTATTTTGACTGGGATGCTGTGATCCGACATGCGCTCTTTGTCTCAGATAAAGAGGCAGGAGTGTAGATTAACAGTAATTGGCGCTGGCAGTGTAGAAATATTTGCACAGATTCCCAGCGCTTTAGTGAATATTCTTCACAGTAGGCGACCCCAACCACCCCCTCGAATCTCTCCAACTGGAGCTGCTGCTGATGGATATTCTACATTCTTTCTTTTCACTTCTGTGATAAAAGCTCACTTCTGGCCTCCCCCTCCCAACATGCCTGGCCCAAAAGAGGCCGCTAGTTCTTAATACCCTAGGGCTAGAGGCCACTGTTATTAATACACTAGGGCTAGAGGCCACTGTTATTAATACACTAGGGCTTGAGGCTGCTAGTTATTAATACACTAGGGCTAGAGGCCACTGCTATTAATACACTAGGGCTAGAGGCCACTAGTTATTAATACACTAGGGTTAGAGGCCACTGTTATTAATACACTAGGACTAGAGGCCACTGTTATTAATACACTAGGGCTAGAGGCCGCTAGTTATTAATACCCTAGGGCTAGAGGCCACTGTTATTAATACACTAGGGCTAGAGGCCACTGTTATTAATACCCTAGGACTAGAGGCCACTGTTATTAATACACTAGGGCTAGAGGCCGCTAGTTATTAATACCCTAGGGCTAGAGGCCACTGTTATTAATACACTAGGGCTAGAGGCCACTGTTATTAATACACTAGGACTAGAGGCCACTGTTATTAATACACTAGGGCTAGAGGCCACTGTTATTAATACACTAGGGCTAGAGGCCACTGTTATTAATACACTAGGGTTAGAGGCCACTGTTATTAATACACTAGGGCTAGAGGCCGCTGTTATTAATACACTAGGGCTAGAGGCCACTGTTATTAATACACTAGGGCTAGAGGCCGCTAGTTATTAATACACTAGGGCTAGAGGCCACTGTTATTAATACACTAGGGCTAGAGGCCACTGTTATTAATACACTAGGGCTAGAGGCCACTGTTATTAATACACTAGGGCTGGAAATCTCTAGGTACCTCACAATTCGGTTTCGATTCAGAGGGATACGATGCAATTATAAAACTGCTTTTACATAACATTTTTATGTAGACAAATGCAAAAAAACAAAAAACAACCTCTAAACAAGGCTAGTGAGCCGATACCAACATTATGGCTCATCTGCCTTCTTAGAGGTGGGAGACAAATCTCAGACAGAGATAAACATAACATTCATATCTTTTTATTATTATTATTTATTATGATGAATTCATAATCAATCATTTGTAGGCAGCAATACATTTATTCTACACCTTGTTGTTTTTTATTTTATTTTTATGTAATGATTCTTCTACATAAAAATGTTCTAACACCTTTAAAACTATTTGTAATGATCCATAAACAGATGAATCGACCTCCATTGGAAGGTTACATTTGCCAACATACAGTAACGTTATTTCCCAGCATGCCAAGCACCGTCACGTAGCTAGCTACAGTGACTAGGATAGCCTATTTCACTTCATCGTCTACATTACTAACTAGCTAGCTACAGTGACTAGGATAGCCTATTTCATTTCATCTTCTACATTACTAACTAGCTAGCTACAGTGACTAGGATAGCCTATTTCATTTCATCTTCTACATTACTAACTAGCTAGCTACAGTGACTAGGATAGCCTATTTCATTTCATCTTCTACATTACTAACTAGCTAGCTACAGTGACTAGGATAGCCCATTTCACCTCATCTTCTACATTACTAACTAGCTAGCTACCGTGACTAGGATAGCCCATTTCACTTCATCTTCTACATTACTAACTAGCTAGCTACAGTGACTAGGATAGACCATTTCATTTCATCTTCTACATTACTAACTAGCTAGCTACAGTGACTAGGATAGCCCATTTCATTTCATCTTCTACATTACTAACTAGCTAGCTACAGTGACTAGGATAGCCTATTTCACCTCATCTTCTACATTACTAACTAGCTAGCTACCGTGACTAGGATAGCCCATTTCATTTCATCTTCTACATTACTAACTAGCTAGCTACAGTGACTAGGATAGCCCATTCCACTTCATCTTCTACATTACTAACTAGCTAGCTACAGTGACTAGGATAGTCTATTTCACTTCTTCTTCTACATTACTAACTAGCTAGCTAGCCGTTTCTGACCTCTGACCTCTGATATTCCCCAGTCTGTTATCACAGCCAGCAGTGAGTGACAGAAGCACGTTTACCACATAGCAGCTTTTCCATTACTGGTGGGCTGGTCAGCTGGCTGTGATTGGCTTAGACCAATAGGACGTTTTGTCCAATCAATGACTTCTTCAGCAAAAAGTGGCGACGGGTCTATCTGCCTACTCGCAGACCACACCCCCCCCCCTTCACTACACGACCCCGCCGCCATGCAAACGTTTGTTTAGCTCCGCCCTCTGCTGGTGACACCAGTGCACGTGCACTGGCATGGAAGTGTTTTAGTCTCCTTCCTCCCTTCTCTATTGGCCCTGAGTCAGTTACCCTCTCTCCTCTGCTCCCTAGTCCCTTTCTCCTCTGCTCCCTTGTCCCTCTCTCCTCTGCTCCCTTGTCCCTCTCTCCTCTGCTCCCTAGTCCCTTACTCCTCTGCTCCCTAGTCCCTTTCTCTGCTCCCTAGTCCCTTTCTCCTCTGCTCCCTAGTACCTTTCTCTGCTCCCTAGTCCCTCTCTCCTCTGCTCCCTAGTCCCTTTCTCCTCTGCTCCCTAGTCCCTCTCTCCTCTGCTCCCTAGTCCCTTTCTCCTCTGCTCCCTAGTCCCTTTCTCCTCTGCTCCCTAGTCCCTTTCTCCTCTGCTCCCTAGTCCCTCTCTCCTCTGCTCCCTAGTCCCTTTCTCCTCTGCTCCCTAGTCCCTTTCTCTGCTCCCTAGTCCCTTTCTCCTCTGCTCCCTAGTCCCTTACTCCTCTGCTCCCTAGTCCCTCTCTCCTCTGCTCCCTAGTCCCTTTCTCTGCTCCCTAGTCCCTTTCTCCTCTGCTCCCTAGTCCCTCTGCTCCCTAGTCCCTTTCTCCTCTCCCAGCCCAGTGTTTACCATGATATTAATAATGTCCTCTGTGTGTGTGTGTGTGTGTGTGTGTGTGTGTGTGTGTGTGTGTGTGTGTGTGTGTGTGTGTGTGTGTGTGTGTGTGTGTGTGTGTGTGTGTGTGTGTGTGTGTGTGTGTGTGTGTGTGTGTGCGTGCGTGCGTGCGTGTGTGTGTGTGTATGTATATGTGTGTGTGTGTGTGTGTGTGACGCAGCCATGTCCAAGGCAGCGGTGAAGATCTCGGGAGACCTGTTGAGTAACCCGTTGTGTGAGCAGGACCCGGCCTTCCTGGAGTCCATGACCGCCCTGGACACCGCCATGCGCAGGATGGACGCATTCAACCAGGAGAAGGTCTCTCAGCGTCTCTCCTTTCTCTCTCTCTCTCTCTGTCTCTGTCTTTCTGTCTTTCTATCGATCTATCTCTCTATCTATCTATTTCTATCTCTCTCTTTGTCTCTCTCTCTCTCTCTCTCTCTCTGTGTCTCTCTCTCTCTGTCACTCTCTCTCTATATCTCTCTCTCTCTCTATCTCTGTGTCTCTCTCTCTCTCTCTCTATCTCTTTCTCTCTCTATCTCTCTATCTCTCTCTCTCTCTCTCTGTGTATCTCTCTCTCTCTGTATCTCTCTATCTCTCTCTCTCTCTCTCCCTGTGTATCTCTCTCTCTCTCTCTGTATCTCTCTATCTCTCTCTCTCTCTCTCTGTGTATCTCTCTCTCTCTCTGTATCTCTCTCTCTCTCTCTCTCTATGTATCTCTCTCTGTATCTCTCTCTGTATCTCTCTCTGTATCTCTCTCTCTCTCTCTCTCTCTCTCTCTCTCTCTCTCTCTCTCTCTCTGCATATCTCCCCCAGCTCTACACACAGTCTTTATATTCAGCATCCTACCAGGCACATTGTGTGTGCTTCACATATTGTACTCAAGGCCAAAAACACTTAAACCAAAAAAGGTTTTCTTTCTGTCAATATCGCATAACCTATGAACCGTAAATAACTGTTTTCTTCTCTTTCCTTTTGAAAGTATCTCCACCATACTGGTCTGTTAGCTGCTCATAACCTGTATCATAGAAGAGCTTCACTGGAGAATGACACTGCGTGTTTTGATGGCTTCTGTTCTTCCCCATCATCCTCCATTTTCCTCCTCGGAGGACAGCTACTCCTCATCTTTATGGCTCCTTTCATATTATTTGTCTTCCCCACTTCAGTATTTGATGAAAGCATCGCTGCAGGTAATTGCAAAGCGGAGTGATGTGGCGCGTGTGCGCGTCCTCCGGGAGAGATGTGTCTCGTGAAGACAGGGAGGAAGACAGAGAGACACGCAGGAGAGACCACACTCGTCCTCAACCGTGAACAGAATGTGTACAGTACAGGCCTGACTTGACGGACGAGAGTCCTTCTCTCTCTGAACGCGTGTTTAAAGTTGCACTGAAACGGACGTTTGAGATCATCTAACTTCCGTAGTTTGATGTATTTCCGACGCAAACGAGCTATGAGGGTGGGACATATGTTTAGAGGAATTTGATTGGAACATTGACAAGTGGACGGGTTTTAAGAACTTTAGACAGATTCGATAGAAGGATAGCGTTGATTGACGGGTGGATGTCGTGAGATTTTTGTCTCAAAATCTAAGGTACCTGTTGTCGTCATTGCACGTGACCTACCGTTTTCCAGGAAGTAAGAAATTATATACCTTGATATAAGATTACAACAAAAGTAGAATTTTGTACATTTTTTGGCATACATCGTTGAATAGGTGAACACTATGACCAATTATGGGAACCAAAATGGGACAGAATGCTTTTTTCATTTCAGTGCGACTTTAAGACTGTGAACTCTCATTCCAAC
Organism: Borostomias antarcticus; assembly: GCF_949987555.1. Lineage (NCBI taxonomy): Eukaryota > Metazoa > Chordata > Actinopteri > Stomiiformes > Stomiidae > Borostomias > Borostomias antarcticus. Next base: position 2,038,904 of record NC_140256.1, read on the forward strand.
CTTCCTCCAGACTGTCTGGGCTCCGGTCTCATCAACTTTTACAGCTGCCCTTCTGAGTGACTGGACTGGAGTTGAGTGTGGTCGGACTACGCTTGTGGCTTTGAAGCCTCGGCCCGCTGCGAGTCTGTTCCAGAGAGCTCTGGCTTGGTCGACTGCCAAGTAGAACACTTCTGCCATTTTGACTCTCCTGGAACGACCGTATGTTACGTTCCCTCTTTTGCAGTCGGAACATTTACACACATTTTTACTGCTTCCGATCCGTAAAGCCTAGAGTCCTTTCAGAGGAAGGAACCTAGCCAGTAGGCCCTATCTCATAGATTCATCATACATTTTCTCCCAGTGTTTATTTTCGCTTGTCCATTTTGCCCATCTCTCTCTGCTCTCCTGTGAGCCCCCCCCCTCCGGCGATGATCCTAACCCCCATAACCTCCGCCTCAGCCAAACCTGGGAGGCCATCTTTACTCCAGAGACGCCTTCTTCTCCGGATGGACCCTACTTGAGCTTTTACAATCCTCTGCATCCTCTTTAGCTCACTGCACGTCGTCCGGTCAGGTAGCTACAGTGAGATGTCGATTTGTTATTGTATTTTTTTACATCACCGGCGTTACATGGGTCAAGTAAGGAAAGGTGCAGGCTTCCGGTCCAGTGTGTGGGAGGGGAGGCGTTGGCCGGCTACGTCCGTAGGGTGTAATCTTCCTCCTGCTAGGCTGTAGTCTGCTGGACGAGGCGCCGGTCAGGCAGCGTGGATCCCAGTGCACCTTCTCCACTTCTGGAGGCTAATGAACTCATCACATCCCCAATGCTCTCGCTCGCCAGACCGTGGCTTACAGAGTGGACTCGGGATGTTCAGTCCTCACGTTAGCGTCGTATTATCTGCTATCGCGAGGTCATCTTTCGGTCGCAACCTGAACATTTCGTGTTTCCGATCGGTGTTTCCTGTGGATGAGTGTTCAGGCTTGGCCGTCGGTAAACTCAACGCCAAAAAGAACAGCGCTGTACTGAGCACAGCTCTGTGAAAAATCACCTCAGGATTCCTGACTAGCCGAAGCCCCGCGCGGATCTCTCTCTCTACCGTCCTATTCCTGCTCTCCCTCCGAGCCGGCCGGCGATTCTGACGGCGCCGGCAACCACTCGGCGCCGCTCTTAAAGCGGAACCAGACACGAAAGCGAACCGCCCTTTCGCTCTCCTCGGCGTGGAGACGAGGCGCCGCGCCCCGGGGCACGGGCGCCAGCGAGACGGCGAAGGGGAGGAGACAGTGCAGGGATAATGAAGGCAGCAGCGGCCCAGGCCTGTGTGTTTATTTCTGGGGCTGAAGGGTTATCGCACCCCCCCCCCCCCCCCCCCGCCCCCCCCGGCGCACCGAAGCCCGGGCCCGAGCCAAGATGGCGGCGGAGTGGTAGAGGAGGCTCTTGTTCGGAGGGGTATTGATTTCCTCTGCGATCTGCGTGTATTTTTGGGAGGCTTGTGTGCCGGGCTGGCCTCTGCCCCGTGACTCACTGATGGAGGCTGCTGCTGCAGCGAGGGCCTCGGGCTCCGCAGGGGCCTCCCAGGAATACCGCTGCGCCCCCCCCCCCCCCCCTCTGTGGGAAGGGGCAGAGGCTAGAGGGCACCAGCGTGCTTAAGCAAATCTGCTGCCGATGTTCCCCCTGCTCCCTGTTCGCTCTCCCCTCAGCAGCAGCAGCGAGGCTTGACTCGGGGAGGGGGGGGCAGCGGGGAGGGGGGGGGGCGGGGAGGGCGGGGAGGGGGGGGGATGTTAAACAGGGAACGCTGAATTCCCATGTACTTATTTGTTATTGGTTCATGTTTTCCCTCAAACCACATCCATCCCCATTATGAGCCTGCAAAGATGCCTTTGTGAGGCCGTGCGTCTGCGTGCGTGCGCGCGCTCAACATCCCAGGGATTTTCTCGGCGTAGATTCCTTCGCCGCACCTATCTGTTTCCGTCGCGTTCTCCCCCGTGCGATTGACGATCTTTCCGATAATTAGCGAGCGCGTGATTAGCGGCGCCAAGGTTCACGGTTCGCGGCTTTGTTGCCTTTTTATTCTTCCTCGGTTTCCTAAAGCTCTTTACTCGAGTCGTTTGCCAGGTTGACTTGGCAATCTGTCACCTATATAGATCGTCGTCTGGAATCTGCAATGTAAATGGCGCCGGAAACTTTATTAATTGTGCGGCAACTTCTGTCGAAGAGACTTTGGTGCCGGGGCTGGAGGCCTCAAGATGAGATGTTCGTTTACTTCCATTTAACCAACCCCTCCCCTCCCCTCCCTCCCTCCCTCCCTCCCCTGTCGGCTCAGGCAACCAGAAGGAGAACGCAGGAAAATATAAACTGTTATTGTTAAAATGTTTGTTTGCAGAGAACTTTCATCTTGTAAGGCAGCCCACCCCTCCACAGGATTTGAGATCAGCGGAGCTTTGCTTTCATGTCTGTCCCTCGACGGCTCCATCCCTCTCTATCGTGAGCCATGAATATTCAGCCGTTCCTCCTCGGGCCTCGTGTACAATAAAAGAGTCAACGTCACAAAAGTTTTCTTTGCTATCCCTCCTCACCCCCCACCCTCTCCTCACCCCCCACCCTCTCCTCTCCCCCCCCCCTCGTCTTGAGAGCGTTGTCTCTCACGCACGCTCGTTGATCGCTCGTGCGGAGGTTTTGTCGCACCGTTAACGACTGGGACTTGGGAGACATTTTGTTCGGCTGGAATACTCGATCGATTTGATAACGCGTTCGTAAAACCGGTCGCTGCAAAAATGATTTAAAAGTGATTTATTTGTGTTTTGTATTTTTTCTTCTAATCACAACAACCCATGTTTGTTTCTCCGCAGGTGAACCAGATCCAGAAGACGGTCATCGATCCTCTGAAGAAGTAAGTTTCTGTTCTCCGTCCCGGCGTGGTACTCATCCTCTCCGCCCCCCCCCCCCACAGTGGACTCTGCCCCCCCCCCCCCCCACACACCGGCCCGGTGACCTCTCACCCCGGGCACAGCGGCAGAGCCGGCCTCACCGGTGTGACCTTTCACCCCGGCTGGTCGTAAAGCGGCACAGGGCAGAGCAGAGAGGGAGGCTGGACCGGGGATTGAGCTCTGCTGCTGTGGCGTGTGTGTGTGTGTGTGTGTGTGTGTGTGTGTGTGTTGCTTGCGTGTGTGTGTGTGTGTGTGTG
>NC_140256.1:2044560-2048580 GCF_949987555.1 Borostomias antarcticus
AAGGAGAGTTATGGGAGAGCAAATTTCCCCTCCGCTGAAACAAAGGGAATCTACTGTCATGTTACGTAGGCTACAAACACTCAGACACGTACGCTGCGGCCTGGCCAGCTCTCAGGGCCCGCTCACACCAGACACAAAACACTTTCTACGTTTATTGGTCACTTGTTTTATCGGGTCGTTATTAAATCATCCTGGCCGTCTGCCACTTTTTTTTGTAAACATCGGGACACCGTAAGAGGATATTTTCATAGGGAGGACTTTTCCCACATGGTGTTTGAGTTGGTGGCGTGTTGGGCGATGGTGTTAGGGTCAGCCTCCCCAAACCCACGCCCCCCCCCCCCCCCCCCCCCCCCCCCCCCCGACGGTGGTTGGTCCAGTCTGGGGCTTGGCTGGCTCGTCTGGCCGACCGGGCCCCGTCTGCGGATCGGCCCCCGGCTCATAAATGCGCTCGCTCCAGTCCAGCCCGGTCCAGCTGCTATTTCCATCCGGCTAATCTGACCACCACGCCCTGACCTGCCGCGGCGGGGGCTAGCGGTGTGCCCTCGGCCCTCGCGGACCGGAGCGGACGCGCGGTAAACACAGGGTTCTCGCCGACCGGACAGGCCAAGCCCCGCCCCCCCCCCTTGTCGAGGGAAGTGTCTGACCGTGGCCGGCGTTTACCCAGACTATCATTACGTCGTCGTGTCCGGCGAGCTTCGAGCGCGGGACACAGCGAGCCCAGAGTCAGCCGGGCGGCTCTCCCGTCTAGATACGTGTACCTGAGAACAGGACGCCAGCAAAAGTGTTTATTCCTTGTTTTGTATGGTCTGTTCCCCCCACCCCCCCCCTTGTTTGTTGTGTGTTTTTTTGTTGTTGTTTGAAATAAAAATTTCGATCCCAAAAAAAAAGGACCCCACCGAACGTGCGTCTTGAGAACAGGGTTGTAAATAAAGTCCCAGCCGCTCCCAGCCCTCCCTCTCCCTTATGGGCGCTCATATCTGCCCTGGCTGGGAGGAAGTGTGTGTGTGTGTGTGTGTGTGTGTGTGTGGGGGGGGGGGGGGGACGTGGTCGACCGTGGCGTCTCCTCCGGGGGGGGGGGGGGGGGGCTCCGTCTCCTCCGAGCCGATGCCCCCCGGTGGACGGGTGTCAGGAGACGCGCTCCTGCCCCGAGGGCGGTTGGGTTGCGTAATCCCCTGGCACTCGAAGTATGCGCGTGTTGGCCGTGAGCGGCAGGCTGGTAGTAGCTGCAGGAGCGCCATCCACCCCGCGGTAAACTGGGTTAAATGGAGGCTTTATAAATAGTGGGCGCGTGGGCCGTGGGGGCGGGGCTCTGTGGGGGCGGGGCTCCGTGACGCTGCCGGGCCGCTCCCTCCCTCGGCTCGGGCTTCCTGTGGGGAAACAAACCTGGGCTTGTCCGAGTCACGTCACTCTGCCCACCTCTCCCCCCCCCGGTCTCTCCTCTCCTCCCCCGCTCTCTCCCACGGTCTCTCCTCTCCGAACTCCCTCCTCCCACCACACCTGAAGGCCCTCCCCCCCCCCCCCCCCCCACACCCACACCCACACCTTCTCTCATCTGGGGCTGGGCAGACAGAGACAGGCAGGCAGGCAGACAGACAGACAGGTAGATAGGCAGACAGACAGGCAGCGGACAGACAGGCAGACAGACAGACAGACAGACAGACAGGTAGACAGACAGACAGGCAGCGGACAGACAGGCAGACAGACAGACAGACAGACAGGTAGACAGACAGACAGGCAGGCAGACAGACAGACAGGGAGGCAGACAGACAGACAGACAGGTAGACAGACAGACAGGCAGCGGACAGACAGGCAGACAGACAGACAGACAGACAGGTAGACAGACAGACAGGCAGACAGACAGACAGACAGGTAGACAGACAGGTAGACAGACAGGTAGTCAGACAGACAGGCAGACAGACAGACAGACAGGTAGACACACAGACAGACAGGCAGACAGACAGGCAGCGGACAGACAGGTAGACAGACACACAGACAGACAGGTAGACACACAGACAGACAGACAGACAGGCAGACACACAGACAGACAGGTAGACACACAGACAGACAGACAGACAGACAGGCAGGCAGACAGACAGACAGACAGGCAGGCAGACAGGCAGGCAGACAGGCAGGCAGACAGACAGACAGACAGCCAGCCAGACCCGGAGTAGTCTAGCATTGCACAAGATGGTGGAGTGTGACCCACCCTCAGACACTATCAGGGTGGTGAATCCCTCCCTCACACACTGAAGGGTTCACATGATCTGAGACCCAGAGAACTACAGTACACTGCAGCTACACGCTTAATGAAAGGCTGACAGTCGTATTTGCTTAATAGTTTAAATTTGATATATGTTATTTGTCAGTCTATGGAAGGCGGGGTGGTGTAACATGCAGTACAGTATTCCCTAGTCAAACCAGACTAGAACCAGTACAGTATTCCCTAGTCAAACCAGACTAGAACCAGTACAGTATTCCCTAGTCAAACCAGACTAGAACCAGTACAGTATTCCCTAGTCAAACCAGACTAGAACCAGTACAGTATTCCCTAGTCAAACCAGACTAGAACCAGTACAGCCAAGCAAAGTCCCAGGATGAGGCATAGACTCCTGTTGCTAAGTTACAGATGAATATTTCCTATTTTTAGTCCCTAAGATTCTCTGCGAAAAATAATGTATTTTCATTTTGAATAAAGTAATTGACAGCAGATTAATTGTTTTGTACCATTTCATTTGAGTAATGAGATAATAGATTAGAGACAGGTGGTGAATATGGTGTGCTTGGTGACGGTGGCGACGGTATCTTGAGTTTGATATAAAGCTTTGATCCAGGAGACCTTGCATGCGCATCTGAGAGAGACTGACTGAACTTCATTAAGTCCGTGTGTGAGTTAGAGATGATGTGAGTTATAGATGTTGTGAGTTATAGATGATGTGAGTTATAGATGTTGTGAGTTATAGATGATGTGAGTTATAGATGATGTATTGTGTGAGTTATAGATGATGTGAGTTATAGATGATGTGAGTTATAGATGTTGTGAGTTATAGATGTTGTGAGTTATAGATGTTGTGAGTTATAGATGTTGTGAGTTATAGATGATGTGAGTTATAGATGTTGTGAGTTATAGATGTTGTGAGTTATAGATGATGTGAGTTATAGATGATGTGAGTTATAGATGTGAATTATAGATGATGTGAGTTATAGATGATGTGAGTTGTAGATGATGTGAGTTATAGATGATGTGAGTTATAGATGTTGTGAGTTATAGATGATGTGAGTTATAGATGTTGTGAGTTATAGATGTTGTGAGTTATAGATGATGTGAGTTATAGATGTTGTGAGTTAAAGATGATGTGAGTTATAGATGATGTGAGTTATAGATGTTGTGAGTTATAGATGATGTGAGTTATAGATGATGTGAGTTATAGATGTGAGTTATAGATGATGTGAGTTATAGATGATGTGAGTTATAGATGATGTGAGTTATAGATGATGTGCGTTATAGATGATGTGAGTTATAGATGATGTGAGTTATAGATGATGTGAGTTATAGATGTTGTGAGTTATAGATGTTGTGAGTTATAGATGATGTGAGTTATAGATGATGTGAGTTATAGATGATGTGAGTTATAGATTATGTGAGTTATAGATGTTGTGAGTTATAGATGTTGTGAGTTATAGATGATGTGAGTTATAGATGTTGTGAGTTATAGATGTTGTGAGTTATAGATGATGTGAGTTATAGATGATGTGAGTTATAGATGTTGTGAGTTATAGATGATGTGAGTTATAGATGCTGTGAGTTATAGATGATGTGAGTTATAGATGATGTGAGTTATAGATGTTGTGAGTTATAGATGTTGTGAGTTATAGATGATGTGAGTTATAGATTGATGTGAGTTATAGATGTTGAGTTATAGATGATGTGAGTTATAGATGTTGTGAGTTATGGATGATGTGAGTTATAGATGATGTGAGTTAAAGATGATGTGAGTTATAGATGTTGTGAGTTATAGATGA
>NC_140256.1:2048780-2056280 GCF_949987555.1 Borostomias antarcticus
AAACATCGGGACACCGTAAGAGGATATTTTCATAGGGAGGACTTTTCCCACATGGTGTTTCTAGTTGGTGGCGTGTTGGGCGATGGTGTTACGGTCAGCCTCCCCAAACCCACGCCCCCCCCATCCCGACGGTGGTTGGTCCAGTCTGGGGCTTGACTGGCTCGGCTTGGCCGACCGGCCCCGTCTGCGGATCGGCCCCCGGCTCATAAACGCGCTTGCTCCGGTCCAGCCCGGTCCAGCTGCTATTTCCATCCGGCTAATCTGACCACCACGCCCTGACCTGCCGCGGCGGGGGCTAGCGGTGCGCCCTCGGCCCTCGCGGACGGGAGCGGACGCGCGGTAAACACAGGGTTCTCGCCGACCGGACAGGCCAAGCCCCGCCCCCCCCCCTTGTCGAGGGAAGTGTCTGACCGTGGCCGGCGTTTACCCAGACTATCATTACATCGTCGTGTCCGGCGAGCTTCGAGCGCGGGACAGCGAGCCGAGAGTCAGCCGGGCGGCTCTCCCATCTAGATACGTGTACCTGAGAACAGGACGCCAGCAAAAGTGTTTATTCCTTGTTTTGTTTGGTCTGTTCCCCCCCCCCCTTGTTTTGTGTGTTGTTGTTGTTGTTCGAAATAAAAATTTCAATCAAAAAAAAAAAAGGACCCCACCGAACGTGCGTCTTGATAAGAGGGTTGTAAATAAAGACCCAGCCGCTCTGTGGTGTACCTGGACCAGCCCTCCCTCTCCCTTGTGGGCGCTCATATCTGTGCCCTGGCTGGGAGGAAGTGTGTGTGTGTGTGTGTGTGTGTGTGTGTGTGTGTGTGTGTGTGTGTGTGTGTGTGTGTGTGTGTGTGTGTGTCGGGGGGGGGGGGACCACCCTGAGGGGAACGTGGTCGTCCGCGGCGTCTCCTCCGGAGGGGACGGGCGTCAGGAGACGCGCTCCTGCCCCGAGGGCGGTTGGGTTGCGTAATCCCCTGGCACTCGAAGTATGCGCGTGTTGGCCGTGAGCGGCAGGCTGGTAGTAGCTGCAGGAGCGCCATCCACCCCGCGGTAAACTGGGTTAAATGGAGGCTTTATAAATAGCGGGCGCGTGGGCCGTGGGGGCGGCGCTCTGTGGGGGCGGGGCTCCGTGACGCTGCCGGGCCGCTCCCTCCCTCGGCTCGGGCTTCCTGTGGGGAAACAAACCTGGGCTTGTCCGAGTCACGTCACTCTGCCCACCTCTCTCCCCCCCCGGTCTCTCCTCTCCTCCCCCGCTCTCTCCCACGGTCTCTCCTCTCCGAACTCCCTCCTCCCACCACACCTGAAGGCCCTCCCCTCCCCCCCCCCCCCCCCACACACACCCACACCTTCTCTCATCTGGGGCTGGGCAGACAGACAGACAGACAGACAGACAGACAGACAGGCAGGCAGGCAGACAGACAGACAGACAGACAGGCAGACAGACAGACAGACAGACAGGTAGACAGGTAGACAGACAGACAAACAGACAGGCAGACAGACACAGGTAGACAGACAGACAGGCAGACACACAGGCAGACAGACAGACAGACAGACAGGTAGACAGACAGACAAACAGACAGGCAGACAGACACAGGTAGACAGACAGACAGGCAGACAGACAGACAGACAGACAGACAGACCCGGAGTAGTCTAGCATTGCACAAGATGGTGGAGTGTGACCCACCCTCAGACAGTAGCAGGGTGGTGAATCCCTCCCTCACACTGAAGGATTCACATGATCTGAGACCCAGAGAACTACAGTACACTGCAGCTACACACTTAATGAAAGGCTGACAGTCGTATTTGCTTAATAGTTTAAATTTGATATATGTTATTTGTCGGTCTATGGAAGGCGGGGTGGTGTAACATGCAGTACAGTATTCCCTAGTCAAACCAGACTAGAACCAGTACAGTATTCCCTAGTCAAACCAGACTAGAACCAGTACAGTATTCCCTAGTCAAACCAGACTAGAACCAGTACAGTATTCCCTAGTCAAACCAGACTAGAACCAGTACAGTATTCCCTAGACAAACCAGACTAGAACCAGTACAGTATTCCCTAGTCAAACCAGACTAGAACCAGTACAGTATTCCCTAGTCAAACCAGACTAGAACCAGTACAGTATTCCCTAGTCACACCAGACTAGAACCAGTACAGTATTCCCTAGTCAAACCAGACTAGAACCAGTACAGTATTCCCTAGTCACACCAGACTAGAACCAGTACAGTATTCCCTAGTCAAACCAGACTAGAACCAGTACAGTATTCCCTAGTCACACCAGACTAGAACCAGTACAGTATTCCCTAGTCAAACCAGACTAGAACCAGTACAGTATTCCCTAGTCACACCAGACTAGAACCAGTACAGTATTCCCTAGTCAAACCAGACTAGAACCAGTACAGTATTCCCTAGTCAAACCAGACTAGAACCAGTACAGTATTCCCTAGTCAAACCAGACTAGAACCAGTACAGTATTCCCTAGTCAAACCAGACTAGAACCAGTACAGTATTCCCTAGTCACACCAGACTAGAACCAGTACAGTATTCCCTAGTCAAACCAGACTAGAACCAGTACAGTATTCCCTAGTCAAACCAGACTAGAACCAGTACAGTATTCCCTAGTCAAACCAGACTAGAACCAGTACAGTATTCCCTAGTCAAACCACACTAGAACCAGTACAGTATTCCCTAGTCAAACCAGACTAGAACCAGTACAGTATTCCCTAGTCAAACCAGACTAGAACCAGTACAGTATTCCCTAGTCAAACCAGACTAGAACCAGTACAGTATTCCCTAGTCAAACCAGACTAGAACCAGTACAGTATTCCCTAGTCAAACCAGACTAGAACCAGTACAGTATTCCCTAGTCAAACCAGACTAGAACCAGTACAGTCAAGTAAAGTCCCAGGATGAGGCATAGACTCCTGTTGCTAAGTTACAGATGAATATTTCCTATTTTTAGTCCCTAAGATTCTCTGCAAAAAATAATGTATTTTCATTTTGAATAAAGTAATTGACAGCAGATTAATTGTTTTGTTCCATTTCATTTGAGTAATGAGATAATAGATTAGAGACAGGTGGTGGATATCGTGGGCTTGGTGACGGTGGCGACGGTATCTTGAGTTTGATATAAAGCTTTGATCCAGGAGACCTTGCATGCGCATCTGAGAGAGACTGAACTTCATTAAGTCCGTTTGTGAGTTATAGATGATGTGAGTTATAGATGATGTAAGTTATAGATGATGTGAGTTATAGATGTTGTGAGTTATAGATGTGAGTTATAGATGATGTATTTTGTGAGTTATAGATGATGTGAGTTATAGATGATGTGAGTTATAGATGTTGTGAGTTATAGATGTGAGTTATAGATGATGTATTTTGTGAGTTATAGATGATGTGAGTTATAGATGATGTGAGTTATAGATGATGTATTGTGTGAGTTATAGATGTTGTGAGTTATAGATGATGTGAGTTATAGATGATGTGAGTTATAGATGTGAGTTATAGATGATGTGAGTTATAGATGATGTGAGTTATAGATGATGTGAGTTATAGATGTGAGTTATAGATGTTGTGAGTTATAGATGATGTGAGTTATAGATGTGAGTTATAGATGTGAGTTATAGATGTTGTGAGTTATAGATGATGTGAGTTATAGATGATGTGAGTTATAGATGATGTGAGTTATAGATGATGTGAGTTATAGATGTGAGTTATAGATGTGAGTTATAGATGTGAGTTATAGATGTTGTGAGTTATAGATGATGGGAGTTATAGATGATGGGAGTTATAGATGATGTGAGTTATAGATGATGTGAGTTATAGATGATGTGAGTTATAGATGATGGGAGTTATAGATGATGTGAGTTATAGATGTGAGTTATAGATGTGAGTTATAGATGTTGTGAGTTATAGATGATGTGAGTTATAGATGATGTGAGTTATAGATGATGTGAGTTATAGATGATGTGAGTTATAGATGTTGTGAGTTATAGATGATGTGAGTTATAGATGTGAGTTATAGATGTGAGTTATAGATGTTGTGAGTTATAGATGATGTGAGTTATAGATGATGTGAGTTATAGATGATGTGAGTTATAGATGATGTGAGTTATAGATGTGAGTTATAGATGTGAGTTATAGATGTTGTGAGTTATAGATGATGGGAGTTATAGATGATGGGAGTTATAGATGATGTGAGTTATAGATGATGTGAGTTATAGATGATGTGAGTTATAGATGATGGGAGTTATAGATGATGTGAGTTATAGATGTGAGTTATAGATGTGAGTTATAGATGTGAGTTATAGATGTTGTGAGTTATAGATGATGTGAGTTATAGATGATGTGAGTTATAGATGATGGGAGTTATAGATGATGTGAGTTATAGATGATGTGAGTTATAGATGTTGTGAGTTATAGATGATGTGAGTTATAGATGATGTGAGTTATAGATGATGTGAGTTATAGATGATGTGAGTTATAGATGATGTGAGTTATAGATGTTGTGAGTTATAGATGATGTGAGTTATAGATGTGAGTTATAGATGTTGTGAGTTATAGATGATGTGAGTTATAGATGATGTGAGTTATAGATGATGTGAGTTATAGATGATGTGAGTTATAGATGTTGTGAGTTATAGATGTTGTGAGTTATAGATGATGTGAGTTATAGATGATGTGAGTTATAGATGATGTGAGTTATAGATGTTGTGAGTTATAGATGATGTGAGTTATAGATGTTGTGAGTTATAGATGTTGTGAGTTATAGATGTTGTGAGTTATAGATGATGTGAGTTATAGATGATGTGAGTTATAGATGATGTGAGTTATAGATGATGTGAGTTATAGATGATGTGAGTTATAGATGTTGTGAGTTATAGATGTTGTGAGTTATAGATGATGTGAGTTATAGATGATGTGAGTTATAGATGTTGTGAGTTATAGATGTTGTGAGTTATAGATGATGTGAGTTATAGATGTTGTGAGTTATAGATGTTGTGAGTTATAGATGATGTGAGTTATAGATGATGTGAGTTATAGATGTTGTGAGTTATAGATGTTGTGAGTTATAGATGATCTGAGTTATAGATGTGAGTTATAGATGTTGTGAGTTATAGATGATGTGAGTTATAGATGATGTGAGTTATAGATGATGTGAGTTATAGATGTTGTGAGTTATAGATGATGTGAGTTATAGATGATGTGAGTTATAGATGATGTGAGTTATAGATGATGTGAGTTATAGATGATGTGAGTTATAGATGTTGTGAGTTATAGATGTTGTGAGTTATAGATGATGTGAGTTATAGATGATGTGAGTTATAGATGTTGTGAGTTATAGATGTTGTGAGTTATAGATGATGTGAGTTATAGATGTTGTGAGTTATAGATGTTGTGAGTTATAGATGATGTGAGTTATAGATGATGTGAGTTATAGATGTTGTGAGTTATAGATGTTGTGAGTTATAGATGATCTGAGTTATAGATGTGAGTTATAGATGTTGTGAGTTATAGATGATGTGAGTTATAGATGATGTGAGTTATAGATGATGTGAGTTATAGATGATGTGAGTTATAGATGATGTGAGTTATAGATGTTGTGAGTTATAGATGATGTGAGTTATAGATGTTGTGAGTTATAGATGTTGTGAGTTATAGATGATGTGAGTTATAGATGTTGTGAGTTATAGATGTTGTGAGTTATAGATGATGTGAGTTATAGATGATGTGAGTTATAGATGATGTGAGTTATAGATGTTGTGAGTTATAGATGATGTGAGTTATAGATGATGTGAGTTATAGATGATGTGAGTTATAGATGTTGTGAGTTATAGATGATGTGAGTTATAGATGATGTGAGTTATAGATGATGTGAGTTATAGATGATGTGAGTTATAGATGATGTATTGTGTGAGTTATAGATGATGCTTTTTCTTGGTCACGTTGTCATTAGTCTCTGACATTTTGAGTCGTATACTTCAGTAGTCTGTTTATGTCTCAGGTACAGCAGTGTGTCTCTGTCTCAGGTACAGGTGTCTCAGGTAGAGGTGTCTCTGTCTCAGGTACAGGTGTCTCTGTGTGTCTCAGGTGTCTCTGTCTCTCTCTGTCTCAGGTACAGGTGTCTCTGTGTGTCTCAGGTGTCTCTGTCTCTCTCTGTCTCAGGTACAGGTGTCTCTGTGTGTCTCAGGTACAGGTGTCTCTGTGTGTCTCAGGTACAGGTGTCTCTGTGTGTCTCAGGTGTCTCTGTCTCTCTCTGTCTCAGGTACAGGTGTCTCTGTGTGTCTCAGGTACAGGTGTCTCTGTGTGTCTCAGGTACAGGTGTCCCTGTGTCTCAGGTGTCTCTGTCTCCCTGTGTCTCAGGTACAGCGGCGTGTTCCCCAGCCTCAACATGGCGGTGAAGAGGAGGGAGCAGTCTCTCCAGGACTACAAGCGCCTGCAGTCCAAGGTTGAGAAGTACGAGGAGAAGGAGAAGACCGGCCCCATCATGGTCAAACTGCACCAGGTGGGCTCCTCCCCTCGAACCCTCGTCCCCTTCCACCCTCCTCCCTCGAACCCTCGTCCCCTTCCACCCTCCTCCCTCGAACCCTCGTCCCCTTCCACCCTCCTCCCTCGAACCCTCGTCCCCTTCCACCCTCCTCCCTCGAACCCTCGTCCCCTTCCACCCTCCTCCCTCGAACCCTCGTCCCCTTCCACCCTCCTCCCTCGAACCCTCGTCCCCTTCCATCCTCCTCCCTCGAACCCTCGTCCCCTTCCACCCTCCTCCCTCGAACCCTCGTCCCCTTCCACCCTCCTCCCTCGAACCCTCGTCCCCTTCCACCCTCCTCCCTCGAACCCTCGTCCCCTTCCATCCTCCTCCCTCGAACCCTCGTCCCCTTCCACCCTCCTCCCTCGAACCCTCGTCCCCTTCCACCCTCCTCCCTCGAACCCTCGTCCCCTTCCACCCTCCTCCCTCGAACCCTCGTCCCCTTCCACCCTCCTCCCTCCAAACCTCGTCCCCTTCCATCCTCCTCCCTCCAAACCTCGTCCCCTTCCACCCTCCTCCCTCGAACCCTCGTCCCCTTCCACCCTCCTCCCTCGAACCCTCGTCCCCTTCCTCCCTCCAAACCTCGTCCCCTTCCACCCTCCTCCCTCGAACCCTCGTCCCCTTCCACCCTCCTCCCTCCAACCCTCGTCCCCTTCCACCCTCCTCCCTCGAACCCTCGTCCCCTTCCACCCTCCTCCCTCGAACCCTCGTCCCCTTCCACCCTCCTCCCTCGAACCCTCGTCCCCTTCCACCCTCCTCCCTCGAACCCTCGTCCCCTTCCACCCTCACCCCTCCAAACCTCGTCCCCTTCCACCCTCCTCCCTCGAACCCTCGTCCCCTTCCACCCTCCTCCCTCCAACCCTCGTCCCCTTCCACCCTCCTCCCTCCAACCCTCGTCCCCTTCCACCCTCCTCCCTCCAACCCTCGTCCCCTTCCACCCTCCTCCCTCCAACCCTCGTCCCCTTCCACCCTCACCCCTCGTCCCCTT
>NC_140256.1:2058780-2071280 GCF_949987555.1 Borostomias antarcticus
CCCCCCCCCCCCCCGTCTCCCCCCTCTCTCCCCCCCCTCGCGCTCCTGTGCTCTCCTGATCAGCAAACAGGATTATCCCCCACCTAACACGGGAGTTGGACTTCTCTTTCACAATCACACACAGACCTACCCCATAACTAATCTACATAGTCAGTCAAAGTCATGAGTAGTGTCCACCATTCATTCGAGGTCAACACCGAGCATGTTGGACCCCAGACCAGCTCCTCCAGATGAGCTACAGTGAACATTACATTCCTGTCACGCAAGCCTGCCTCTACATGTCCTACTCCTCACTTCACTCAGTCACGACCACGATCAAACACACACACACACACACTCCTACTCTCCGAGAAGCTCTGAGGGAAGTAAACTAGCCTACGCCATGGGAGTCAAGAGAGAGGCCGAGTGGTCCACCTTTGGATCAAACACACACACACTCCTACCCTCTCAAATCACACTTTATTTATACAGCGCATTTCATACACAGAGGCAACACAATGCGCTTTACAGAGAGCAGTGTGAGAGTGGGCATTGGTCCCACCCCTACATATTCCAGAGAAGCTCTTAACCCTTTTGATACGACCACGTCACCGGCAACATTTAAAAAAATATCTAACAAATATTTAATAATATTAAAAAATATTTAACAAATCTAAAAAATTCCTCACTCCAACACTTGCTGAAAGCTGAGAAACTGCGCTTACTAGTATAATAGGGAAAATCCAATAAATATTCAAAATGTTGTCACTGTACTTTCAGGGTTAAAAGGGTTAAGGGAAGTGAACTAACCTACACCAGCTCACTCTATCCGTAGACATGTGACGCTGCCGAGGGCCAGGGAGCCAGAGAGCCAGCAGATGTGTTTAGTAGGGCCACGCTGCCGAGAGAGCCAGCGAGCCAGCAGATGTGTTTAGTAGTGTGACGCTGCCGAGGGCCAGAGAGCCAGGGAGCCAGCAGATGTTTAGTAGGGCCACGCTGCCGAGGGCCAGTGAGCCAGTGAGCCAGCAGATGTGTTTAGTAGGGCCACGCTGCCAAGAGCCAGGGAGCCAGCAGATGTGTTTAGTAGGGCCACGCTGCCGAGGGCCAGTGAGCCAGTGAGCCAGCAGATGTGTTTAGTAGGGCCACGCTGCCGAGGGCCAGAGAGCCAGGGAGCCAGCAGATGTGTTTAGCAGTGCCACGCTGCCGAGGGCCAGAGAGCCAGGGAGCCAGCAGATGTGTTTAGCAGGGCCACGCTGCCCAAGCCTGTCGCTGCGGTAGCGCGTATCCGGTCCGGGAGCTCAGCCCTCTGTGGGTAGTGATGCTGGCCCATGTGAAGTCATCTGTTAAGATAAGCTCTGACTCACTGCTGGTGCAACACATAAACACCTCCGATGGAGATAGTACGCCGATGACTCAGCCACGGCCGGAGAGCTCATCGCTAGACTAGTCTAAACGCTGAGAGACTGAAGACATTCGACCAGGTTTCGTCGCTAAAAGTGGGCGGGAACAATTTGAGAGATTAAAAAAAAAAACGGGGTGAGCAGGGAACACCTGCTTTGCAGGACCAATCAGTCTTTAGGGCGGTCCTTCCTAACGGGGCGGTGAGTGTTTTGTTTTGATTCCCCAACCCAGTTTGATTGGAGGACGTTATTTCCGGGGCGGGTCCTTCACCCTATCGGAGACGTAGGCGGCGGCTCTGATTGGCCACGGCGGTTTTTGGCCCCGTTCTAGCGACGTTTTTCATTGGAGACGTCTCCAGACATTCGTTGGCGGAGATCTTCAAAGTGGGGCGTCGCGAGACGAGCTCATCGCTGACCTCCCCAGTGTGAATGGGGGTGGGGTGGGGGGCGGGGGGGGGTGGGGGGGGTCAGCCTGCTCATGGACTGAACTCACCCCCACATGGGTGGTCAGTGGTGCTCTCCATCGGGATTCTCCTCCTCTTTTCCATCTCCCTTCCCTCCCTCTTTCTCTCTCTCGCTATCTCTTCAGGCTCCCTCTTCTCTCTCTCTCTCTTTCCCTCCTACCCCCCCTCTCTTCCTCTCCCTCGCTCTCTCTCTCCCTCCCTCCCCTTCTCCCTCTCTCTCTCTCCCTCCCCCTCTCTCTCTCTCTCCCCCTCTCTCTCTCTCCCTCCCCCCCCCTCTCTCCCCCTCCCCCTTTCCCTCCCTCTCTCTCTCCCTCCCTCTCCCTCCCCCTCTCCCTCCCTCCCTCCCTCTCTCTCTCTCTCTCCCTCCCTCCCTCTCTCCCTCTCTCCCTCTCTCCCTCCCTCCCTCCCTCTCTCCCCCCCTCTCTCTCTCCCTCCCCCTCTCCCTCCCTCCCTCCCTCCCTCCCTCTCCCCCTCTCTCTCTCTGTCAGACCTGCTGCAGGCGTCTCGGAGGCTGTCTCCTCACAAAGCCTCCCATTGTTCTGCGCCTGTAGCCGCGCTACCAGGAGTCCAGTCCAACCGCCACCATGGGGCCGGTCGGCCCGCTGTAGCCTGACACATCCACCTGTGCGCCCGCCGAAGAATTGAGACATTGTGTGACATTGTGCGTCTCCCGGAGTCCTCGCTCCGCACACACCAGACAAGCTGCTCCGCACACACCACTTCTGTTGCCTGTCTCCCCGGGCGATCGGTCGAGGCTACGCAGGATCGCGTTAAATGCCAAATTTCTGGCGCATTTCTCCCACGTTTTGTTTTGCAACTAGTTGTGCTGAATTAAGTGGTTGGAGGTCCTGTGAGTCACGCGGAGCCCTCTGTCTAAACAAGACCGGGGAGAGGCGAGGGTGTGTGCGCGGATGTTTGTGTAGAGGAGAAGACATGACAAGAGGTCACGTAAATAAGAGCAGCTCCTTTCTGTACAGTAGGGGGTCTCGGTCTGTCGAGGCTCAGTTTATGCCGCATGATTACTGGGCTAATTGTAATTGTAGACTTTTAGCGCGACGGGAGACGTTCAGACAGTCCTCTGGTATACATTATCACTTCATTTCCGATGGGCCTTTCAGCAAAGGCAATTTTGCAATGAAATGTATCCGCTTTTTCCCCACATACGGAGGTAACCCGATCGTCCTGGCCCACTCATGTGGTGGAGGTGGCAGAGTTCTCTGTCTAAACAAACCGAGAGCCAAACTCGAGCGGTTACCGACTATACAGCTGCGGGTTACCAGCCAGAAAAAAAATGGCTACCTGTTAATGGAGCGCGCTGAAGATAGACGCCGAGGTCATTCCGTGAGGAGCCCATAATTGCCCTGCTGTTTTTAACGCAGCTGCGGAATCCGAGCCCTGTGTGTGTGTGTGTGTGTGTGTGTGTGTGTGTGTGTGTGTGTGTGTGTGTGTGTGTGTGTGTGTGTGTGTGTGTGTGTGTGTGTGTGTGTGTGTGTGTGTGTGTGGCGCACGGGCACATGTTTGCAAACAAGTCAGCGATGGCCCTCTTACGTGCACTGTACCGTACGCATAGCCGCGTGAATAAATATGGAGGTGTGTGTGTGTGTGTGGGGAGGGGGAGGAGAGAGTTGAAGGGGTTGTATTTCCCAGTACTTTCATTCTCTACCCACTCTTCTCCAGTCTTGTAATGTGATTAGAGTCTATTAATCATCAAAGCGACTCTCCTGGGATCCTGACTCATGAACTGGGGGTAGAAGCAGGGGTGGGATGTCCACAGAGCTTCCAAGGGAAACTGTGTCTCATGTTGGGATCGGAGGAGAGAAGGCAGGGTCAGTACCCACCCAGGAGCCGGGCTCGGGTTCGTCTGAACCGTTTGATATCTGGGAGCCGCTGGCTCTGCGTCGGAACGGCTTCTCATTATCAGAGGTGAGGAGCCGGAGGGGGGTGGGCCTCTGAGGAGGGTCGTGTAAATTGTGGTCGGACCGTGGGGGTGGGCACAGATCGGGATTTGACCTTTGATCTTGTAGTCTCCGGGTTGCTCAGAAGCAGGTTTCTTCCTGAAGACGGCCATCTCTGTGAGTTGACCGCTCCTCTCTCTCTCTCTCTCTCTCTCTCCCTCCCTCCCTCTCTCTCTCTCTCTCCCTCTCCGTCTCCCTCTCCCAGGTGGTGTACTTCACGGAGATGCACAAGATCTTCAGCGAGCTGACGGACCAGATTGACCAGGGCGGGCTGACGGACGATCAGAGGGAGCGGGAGAACGAGGCCAAGCTCAACGAGCTGCGCGCCCTGTCCATCGTGGCCGACGACTGAGACGCCACCTGAGAGAGAGAGAGGAGGAGCTCCCCCACCCCCCCCACCTCCCTGGACGGACTGCCCCCTTTCAGGACCTCCTCGCGGTCCAAACGGGCAGCTCGGTTTGTTGTTTTCTTGTGTGGACCCCCGGTGCCCCCCCCTACCCCCCCCCCCCCTTCCATCATTCTTAGAAACACTCAGCAATTCCAAACATTTTAATTACCACTTGTACTAAGCCATCAGACAGATGCTATCATTTAAAGCCGATATGTCTTATTTTTCAAACAATACAATGAAAATGTTCTTCTCAGAACCAACTAGTGGGTCACGCTTCAGTCTCCAGGCCACAGGCTCCGTTAAAAGCTCTGATCCAGGGTAGGAGGCCAGAAATAGGTTTGATCTCGTCCGTTACCTGCTAATCAGGTGGAAATGCGACGTCAGTCTAGAGAATGAAGTGTGACCTGGGCTGGATGGTCAGAAGACTTCTGTTAATTACAATCTCTGTTTCTGTATGATGAACTAATGTTCCCCCTCACGGCGAACTCTTACACTTAACTTAAATTAACTTGTTTAACTCTGACCTGCGAGGATTATTTATGCCGATACACGCATAATAAGGTTAGCCACAAGATAGCTACAGTACGTCATTAGTAGAACATAAATCTATCCATCCTAGGTCATTGTCTGGATACTATCTCAACATCAACCCTCGTGTTTCTGTCGTCCGTTAAGGAGTGTCGAAGGTGATCTTCCCCTGGAACCCTTGACCTTCTTAGGGTAGCATCTGACACGGTCTCAGACTCGAGCTACCACCGTCAACAAGACATCCCTCCAAAAGCTAAGCTGTTGCGCCCTCTAGTGGCACATACGGCTCATAGCCCCACAGCTCCGGTCTGAATTGTTCTTTGTTCTATTGTTTGAGTTCCTGTGAATCTCAAGCAGATGGAATAGAACCTCTTTATGATTGTTAGAACTCCATAGTAAGCATTTTGTTCTCTACTTCTCATCTCTAACCAAGCTAGGAGAACTCGCCTTGCTTGAGGACCAAAATACATGTCTCTCACAGATCTTTCTGTCAGGAATTTCCTAAGATGAAGTATACAATGTAAGTACACTACTGAATTATCTTACCCATTAACTTTGAATATTTATTCTTGATAATTTGTGAGGAAAACGTAACGGTTCTTATTTGAAGGAAACTTGCACTGTGTGCCTTTTCTTGGTGTTCTTCTATCCAGAGGTATTTTACACACAAAAAAAAACGTTACAACTTTTTTTTCCGGAAATGTATTTCTAGTTTAACATGATTCTTTTTGTTTATTTAATGGTAGAATGGGATTAATCATGCAAATGTGTCGTTTGACTTTGTTACTTACCAGGAATTGTTTTAGCAACTTATTTACACTACATTTGTCATTTTCTTTGTACAATCATGCAATAAATGAATGATGAGGAAACGCTTTCTCTTCACCAGCTTAGAAATCATGAACATCAAATCACTCAACACTGATCATGTCACTTTGTTTCCTCAGGAAAGCAGCTTAGAAGTATATTTTTCTATTGTTGTAGTTAGTCAAAATAGTGTCTGCAGTATATCAACGATATTCTCATTATTTACAATCCATAATGTCCCATTTACAAAGTTACTATATATGGCAAGCATCATAAATTATGTTATGGAGAACATGTCAGTATCGTCCCTCATATCCTTACAGAAAGAAAACGTGAGTGTGAAAACGTGAGTGAAAACGTGAGTGTGAATGTGAAAACGTGAGTGAATGTGACTCATCTACCTTGCAGGTTGCACTTTTCCACAGCTTCTGCAGGCCTGTTCTTAATACAACATGTTTCTATTTACCTAGAGGTCCTCACAGGTAAGCAAATCTAAAGACCTTTCCAAAACGATTACATTGTGTATCTGTCAGAGGACGGATGTGTTACCCAGGAGACCGTTGTCCACCAACAATTACCCTACAAACAACCAGAAGAGATTATTTCTGTAGTTTTCATGGACAGAATGTAGAAAAATAGCTTGGTCCCATTCAATGTTGTTTCTCTACAGCCGTAAACTGTTAATACTTTACACATTTGACAAGAGCAAAAGGCAGTGTCAACACTCGGTGGCTGCAAATTGGAACGGCCTGCAACAAATTCCAAGATGGAGGAATGGATTTGATTGTATAGTCAGTTAGGCACTGTTCCATCATCTTGGCTACATACTCATTATTTAGAACTAAGATAATCCAGCAGACTTCTTGTCTTTGTCTGGTGACAGAAAGCAGCAGCGACCGGTGTTTACAGCTAGTCGGGGGCGCGTGGGAGTGTTTGGGAGAGAGCTCTTCTAAGTGGCAGTGTACATGTTTGCGATCTGTTCCTGGAACGCTCTGCGGATGTCAACTCGTCTGCTCTTCAGCGTCGGGGTGAGGAGGCCGTTGCTGACACTGAACATCTCTGGGTGCAGGTGGAGGTCCTTCACCTGGGAGAACATATCAGAACTGTCAACGGTCAGGTCTCCGTCAAAGGTAATGTAGAGATATTTAGATATAGAACAGACTTGGTGGACGTGTGTGTGAAATATGGACAGTTTGGCGTCCGGAGGTCCCACACCTGCTCAAAAGACTTGAGACCGCTGTCCTTCCCCACAGCCCTCATATCTTCCAACACTGCTTTCTTCACATCCTGTCGTAAGACAACTTCAGTCAGTCGTTTAGAAACACTACGGTGTAAACAGCACACATTTAGACCGAGTCGACGGCCTGTAGTTCCAACATGGGTGACGGAACATACCGGGTTCTGGCATAGCTCCTCGTAGCATCCCACGATGCCTCGCTCCTTCGCCCAATCAGTGAACACTTCCGGGTCAGGCACAACGATGCCAATGAGGTGGGACTGTACACAAGGATAACAGGTATTATTAGCACTATGTCTGGCTGTGTGCCAGCGTCCATTTTATATGCTGACCTGAGTGCATGCAGTTCACTGTGTAGAGCTGGGACGTATGCCCACCTCCCTTGTTCTCTGTAAAGCGCATTGTGTTGCCTCTGGGTATGAAATGCGCTATACAAATAAAGCTTTGATTGATTGATTGATTGATTGATTGATTGATTGACTGTGTTGCGTAGCACCTGTAGGCTGTCTCCATGCACGAACACCTGGAGCACCGGGACGCAGCGCATGTAGACGTTCTCGATCTTCTCTGGAGCGATGTACTCTCCCTGGGACAGCTTGAAGATGTGCTTCTTCCTGTCGATGATGCGAAGTGTCCCGTTCTGGTGGAAAAACACTTTTTTTTTGTATACTTGTGAAACTGAGCCCTAGCCCTAAACCCTAACCCATTACCTTTTACCGCTCACCCTAACCCCCAACTTTAACCCTAAACATAACTCCCCTAAATTTAAAACTAACCCTAAACATAACCTTCGACCCCTAAACCTAATCCTAACCCTAACCATAATTGTAACCCAAGCCCTAAAACCTAACCTTTGACCCTAAAATTGAGGTCAAAGGTCCTCACAAGTCACAATTGTCTAGTTGAACTATATTTGTGGGAGTCCTGGGAGCCGGGGGAACTCACTCCCAGAATCCCTCCAAGAAGCTTCTCTCAACACCTTCAAAGCTCTCCTTAAAACACACCTTTTCAGACTGGCATTTAAAAACTTGTGTTGAATTATATATTTTTTATCTCCACTTTTTTTTTTTTTACAGATCTTTTATTGTTTTGTAAACATACAGTATTTTATGATCTTTCTTTTTTCTTTTTTTTACAGTGCTATGGGTTCGAGAAATGCGCTTAATAAATCTGATTTATTATTATTATTATTTGTGGGGACATTTGGTCCCCAAGCATACAGATAACCAAGCACACTAGCAGCAGTTCTGCTCCTCCTCATGAACTATGACCCCTATGGTGAGAGAGCCAGCTCACCGGAAGCCACTGTCCAACGTCCCCGCTGTGGAGCCAGCCGTCCCCGTCCAAGGCCTCCGCCGTCCTGTCCTCGTCCTTCAGGTACCCCTGGAACACGCTGGGACCACGGATACAGATCTAACAGACGCAGGGAGGAACCATGTCAGACCAGGGGCTACGTGAGCCGGAGGGAGAGACCGTCGCCGGAGGGCGAGACCGTAGAAGGTCTAGGAACGGTTCACCTCACCTCTCCCTCTCCACTCTCGGAGTAATAGTTCATCTCAGGGATGTCGACTAGTTTCACCATGGCACAGGGCAGGGGCGCACCGACATGACCTGAGGCACACACGCGCACACACACACACACACACACACACAGAGGACCCGAGTAGCTAACCAGGAGACAAACGATACGGGCAGGTTTAGAGGGGAAGTTAGCGGTGGTGAGGAGAGCTTTACCTGCGGTCCAGTCTCCCGGCATGGAGAACGTACAGCCTGCGGTGCACTCAGTCTGACCGTAACCCTCGAAGATCTGCAAGAACCCACCGTGTCACTACAGAACCCTCCAAGATCCGCACAGAACCCACCG
This sequence comes from Borostomias antarcticus, assembly GCF_949987555.1. Lineage (NCBI taxonomy): Eukaryota > Metazoa > Chordata > Actinopteri > Stomiiformes > Stomiidae > Borostomias > Borostomias antarcticus. The sequence continues at coordinate 2,067,406 of NC_140256.1, forward strand.
TGTCACTACAGAACCCTCCAAGATCTGCAAGAACCCACCGTGTCACTACAGAACCCTCCAAGATCTGCAAGAACCCTCCGTGTCACTACAGAACCCTCCAAGATCCACACAGAACCCACTGTGTCACTACAGAACCTTCCAAGATCCACACAGAACCCACCGTGTCACTACAGAACCCTCCAAGATCCACACAGAACCCACCGTGTCACTACAGAACCCTCCAAGATCCACACAGAACCCACCTTGTCACTACAGAACCCTCAAAGATCTGCAAGAACCCACCGTGTCACTACAGAACCCTCCAAGATCCACACAGAACCCACCGTGTCACTACAGAACCCTCCAAGATCTGTATTACTACACATGACACATTTGCAGGAACACACACACACTTGCAGCAGGAAGGAAGTAACACACACACACAGTGTGAGATACAGTCACATGACCCTCTGGTACATCCTGGCTGAATGATTTAATGTCCTTTTTTCTATAAAAGATGGCCGCCTATTATTTCATTAGTTGATACTCTCATATCTCTGAACTGATTTTCGATGTGTGCACCTATTTCTCATGTACCCAGAGTTTATGTATTTCTCTCCCTATTTCATATCATTTTACTAACTTTTTGTGTGTGCTTTATTTATTTTGTGTTTTTTTTGTTTTTTTGTGTGTAATATATATGTGTTGTTTTTTATGTATGTGTATTATTATTATTTTTCTTCTTTCATTCTCAGAGAGTTTGGGGGTTGTGGTGCTGTTCTGGTTCGTCAGGGAGAAAAGCAAAAATGTGTGTTGGAACTCTTACAATTTTGTAATATATACATGTGCTTGATTCCATTTTCCAATAGAAAAATATGATTTAAAACAGTAAATATGTAGTGTGATGCTCTCACCAGGCATCCGAGCGTGGCCCTGAGGAAGGACAGCACCGTGGGGCTGATGGGCGCGGAGGCCGTCAGGATGAACCTCAGGTTGCCTCCTAAACTGGCCTGGAACAGGACGAGACGCGGTGACAACAATGACACCAATCATGTCACTTCATACGAGGGAACATTTTCCAGGAGCTCCATCGTCTCGTTGAGAGAGGTCAGGGAAGAATTTTTACAGCTCACTTTTCTGACCCCCCGGGTGAAACTGTTTTTTTGCTTCCCTCTGGAATATGTAGGGGTGGGTCGTATGCCCACCTCCCTTGTTCTCTGTAAAGCGCATTGTGTTGCCTCTGTGTATGAAATGCGCTATACAAATAAAGTTTGATTTGATTTGATTTGAAGGCTGAGTGTTGGGGGAGCGTTGAGCGTGTGCGGTAGAAGGCTGAGTGTTGGGGGAGCGTTGAACGTGTGCGGTAGAAGGCTGAGTGTTGGGGGAGCGTTGAGCGTGTGCGGTAGAAGGCTGAGTGTTGGGGGAGCGTCGAGCGCGTGCGGTAGAAGGCTGAGTGTTGGGGGAGTGTTGAGTGCGTGCGGTAGAAGGCTGAGTGTTGGGGGAGTGTTGAGTGCGTGCGGTAGAAGGCTGAGTGTTGGGGGAGCGTTGAGCGTGTGCGGTAGAAGGCTGAGTGTTGGGGGAGCGTTGAGCGTGTGCGGTAGAAGGCTGAGTGTTGGGGGAGCGTCGAGCGCGTGCGGTAGAAGGCTGAGTGTTGGGGGAGCGTTGAGTGCGTGCGGTAGAAGGCTGAGTGTTGGGGGAGTGTTGAGTGCGTGCGGTAGAAGGCTGAGTGTTGGGGGAGCGTTGAGCGTGTGCGGTAGAAGACCTGGATCTTGTTGAACACCAGCCGGTCCCAGAGGCTGTTGTTACGGACGACCCCGCCGCTAAGCTCCGCCTGCTTTCTCCTCACAGCGTAGTGAAGCACCGCCCGCCGCAGAGGAGAGGTCACCGAGCCCAGGATCTACACACACACACACACACACGCGCACACACACACGCGCACACACACGCACACACACGCAACGAGAGGGAGGAAACGAAGAAACATGAGAAAGGTTTAGAGCAGAACTTGATCGTATACTTCCTGGTGTGGGCGTGGTTTCCTGCATTAAAAAACAGATTTTTGTATCTCGGACGCCTCTTCATTTTTATAAGGTGCAGGTCTTCCTCATTTTGAGTTTGCAGTCATTAGGGCTCCTGTGCGTACGGTACCGTTTTAGATTTATTTATTTGCACTTTTATATAACAGAGAACAACAATAACAAGAGAAAGTAAAGAGATTGTGCAGGTGAACATCTAGAAAACCCCAAAGGGTTATAAAATCCTTGTCACCTCTAAATCATTGGTACATAATCATTAGTAGAATAAATGACTGAAAATAAAACTTATAAAAACATATAAAATATAAAATAATAAAAAAAAAATAATATATATAGTAAAAAAATATTTTAAAAAGTAAAAAAATATAAATAAAGTGTGGAACCTTGTCATAGATGCGGTTGAGCAGGCGCGGCACCACAGGGAAGAAGGTGGGTTTCAGGGTCTTGATGTCATCCATGAGTAGAGAGATGTCCCCCTGGTAGAACCCCACCCGGGCGCCGTGGCAGAACATGGACACCTGGAACACAGACCGGGAGGAACGCACCCAGATCAACATTCTGACCGATACCGATAACAGATATTAAGATTGCCGATAACCGATATTTACCGATGTCGATATGTACTATATAAAAACAAGTTTCTATGATAATCAAATGTTATACATACTGAAAAACACATGGAAACACTGTCTCTACATCCAAAACATTTGGAAAAGCCGATAAATCATAGATTTACCACATTGTTTCCTCTCAAAAACAACACACACCAGCAGCTAGACAGAAATAATTATCGTTTGTTCACATCGGCCCTGTTTTGCACATCGGACCGATACCGATATATTACAAAATGATCTAATATATTTGATATATGATATAATTGCCGATATATCGTGACTCCCTACAGACAGGGCTGGCCTGTACGCGCAGACAGGAGAACCCACTTTAGAACCCACTTTAGAACCCACTCGTACGGAGAGAGGCTGACCCACCTGAATCATCCGTTCGAACATGTGTGCGAGAGGCAGGTAGGAGATGGACACATCCTCTCGTTGGATCACAAATGACCCCTGGGACACACAGGGCAGAGAGATGGATGTGAGATGGAAAACCACGAAGGCCCGAAAAAGCAATTATATATGTAATCTAGCTCTCACAATGCAATTAGATGTGTGGTTTCCTTCACAAGGACAATTGAACACAGCAACTAGCAGCTACAAGGGCAATCAAGCATCCAATTCATTATTCCATAAGACACAGGAGGGAGAGAGAGAGACGGAGGGAGAGAGAGAGACTGAGACGAGCGAGAGGAGATGAAGTGAGTGATCAGAAAAAAACGAAACTGATCTCAACCCCGAGGGGGGGGAGGAGGAGGAGGAGGAGGAGGGGGGTTTGGAACCGACCTCCAGGATCTTAATAACAGAGGAGGTGTTGGAGGCGATGTTGCCGTGGGTGATCATGGCTCCCTTGGGTTTTCCTGACCAAATAAACAACAGAGTTTGGAGGCGGCCATTACTGCAGAGCTCTGTGTAGCATGGCAATCTGTTTCATAACATAATGAGAGGCTGTCAGCCTGTGCCATAAGGCGCGTTCCTGAGAGCGTGGGGTAAACTCTTTAGTGTGTGATTAACATGGAGCATATGATTAAAGGGGTGGGGGGGGGGGGGAGGGGGGGGCGTCTCGAAAACACTACCTGTGGTTCCACTGGTGAAGCACACGACTGCCAGGTCCTCGGGGTTAGGAGGCTACAGAGAGACACAGAGAGAGACCGTGACTGAGAGAGACCGTGACAGAGTATCATCCGGCTCGGGGGAGCAGAACAGATCGACCCGCACGCATGACAGTGACACGTCTGTGATGTTT
>NC_140256.1:2076280-2123780 GCF_949987555.1 Borostomias antarcticus
CATGATAACCTGTTTATTCACTATGTGTTGCAATTCAATAGTAGTGCATCAAATGTATTATGTTTCATTAAGAGTTCAATTGTTGTATTACATACAGTAGTTTTGTATTTGCTAATTACTCCCAATACAGGATCTTCATTCCTCACACGTGTCCCATACCGTGCCTGTTGAGGAGTGAGGCAAGCAGGGGGATATCAGCTTCCCAATCCATCTACATTAGGAGTTTTCCTAAAGTCCACTTTACAGAAAAACAATCTTAGTCTTGTTGTGTAACTATCTCTGCCTGTAGAAACATCTCAGGGAATGTGATTCTCTGACCCGGATAATGACATGAGGTGATTGCGAGAGGGAAGGAAAAGGAGGCCAGGACATGTCGTCTGACCAGACCCTATTAGAGGGGGGGTGGGGACATTGTTTCCATGTGGTCATAGAGAGCGAGGTCTGAGAAACGACGGGGAGAGCACAGGGACATATAGTGAGCGAGTGAGCAAGGGAGAGAGAGTGAAATCCTCGGGTATTTTCCAAATGAAGCGTGACGAGCATGGACACACACGGTCCCAATGAGGGTTTTGGTGAGGGGTACAGAGATTGAGAGTATGAGGGGACACGGGCCGTGCGTCACGCTGATGGGCAGCGAACATTAACCGACCAGGAGCACCAACCATTCCTCACAATCTGAGGACAGTTTTATTACGACTACCGTGGTACTGCTGCATTGATTAAGGATGTACCTGTCTGGAACTGAACTAAAGTAAAAACAATTTCAAGACTTGTCTCATAAATATATGAATTAAGATTACCCCTTACTACACCCGGCGTTTTCAGAGGTATTCCTCCAAAACAACCCTGTTCCTGATGTGTTTGTGTGCACCAAAGCAATTAAAGTCCACTCTGCTACACACACACAACCCTGTCTTCTACAGTCCGATACCAATCTCACAGAGCCAGAGAAACCTAGAATAGGTGTGCCACCCCGTCAGCCCCCTGTTCAGGGACAGTGCATTCCACTTTCAAACTACCCGTGGTTTCCTGACACACAGACAATGTCATCAACTCAATTCCAAAGAAACCAAACCGAGCTGGCTCCCGGCCATGGGGTCCAAGCATAGCAATTACCCTGGTTTAGATGGGGGGGAAGAAACAACCACAAAACTTCAGCACGGTTTTCTGCTCCCAGACTGAAGGGAAGAGTAGGCCCGGGCTATATTGTGTAGGCTATGCCTTTTTTATGTGCACAAACATCGTAGCACTCAGGGCAGTTACCGTTCTAGGCTACTGCAGTTAATACATTTGTATTCCAAATGCACAGGCTATTTCTAATTCAACTTTCTTGCCTTATCCCTCAATTAAGCTAGTGTGCGCTTTTAAAGTGAGTAATATGATCACCCGAAATTGTTGAACAACACGTGAGATTTACGTCTGTGTGGGAAAAACCGAACTTCATCGATCATGTCAACACTCACACAGAAACTTTACCATTTAAGCGTCAAGGAGTCTTTTTTTGCGGTTAAGCTACACGTAGGCTAGGCTGCATCGTATATTCGATTAAGATGTTGCAGATAATGATTGCATTAAGAAGTTAAGGCACGCCAACTCTTACCTGTATAAGATCTAGGTCAGTTGTTTTCTTGCTCCTCTACTTCTGCAGGGATGCAGAGATTCGCCCCGCGCGCCACCACACATGCCCAAGTGCGCTCGTGCGCAGCCCTACCCCTTCACTGACGTCAGATCAGATTGAAAGAGAAATGGCTTCACTTCACTTCACTTGAATGAGTTATGTAGGTTAATCAAAAACAAGTAGGCCATACAATTAAATGTAGCCTTTAACTTGGAAAAAAGTGCAATAAAAACACTTATTTCTTATACTTTAATAATATATATATATATATAATATATATAATTTCATAAATGTTTGGAATTTACAAGTGGAATTGGAATTTAAGTGCAATAAAAACACTTATTTCTTATACTTTAATAATATATATATATATATAATATATATAATTTCATAAATGTTTGGAATTTACAAATACGTTGAAAAGCTCACATGATGTAGCCCAGTCTATATTGGATAGACTACCACACAATGAACATAACATCCGACTACATATTTGGAAACAACCTTTATTACAATACTGTTTGTTATTTAGAAAATGGCCATTCAACCACCACCATTTTTAATCAAAAATGAAATAGAACATGTAATTCTATTCCTGGTTCCCATCTTATTGATTAGCATTGAAAGTCAGTTCCACATCAGCGTTATTCAACCTGGGTCATATTTCCATCAGAAATCCTTGTCCCACACTGACTCCTCTCCTGGTGGCTCCTCAAGGTTTTCAGTGACTGGTTCCACTTTGCTGTTTTCCAAATGACTGTTGAACTGAAAGATAATATAAAACTCTGTAAACAATCATAAAACTGTATTATGCTATTCTGGGAGGCATAATCCTCAAATTATTCTAACATTCTAACAACAAAAGGAATTTGTATGATGTTGAAGTATTAATATCATGTGACTAACAACATCTCTGGTGTAGTGTCCAATCTAATCCTTTTTAAGGTTAAGGTATGTGCTGTCGTTTTTACATTTTGTTGTAAAGTACATCGAGGCACCACGGTGTGATTTTGCACTCAAAGAATAAATAAATAAAATAAAACAAAATATGTCTTACTTTGGGTATCACCGGTGGGGTCAAAGTGCCTTTGCTAAGTCCTTCCCAGTTGAACCCTTCAAACCATCTGAGAAGACAAACAGAGAAGAGATATGAGCTCATTACAACCGAGCCCCATGGCCGTGGTTCTTCGGTTCTCTCCTCTCATCTCACTTGTGCTTCTGGATGTCCTTGGCCCCGTTCCTGTGGTTCCCCAGTCTCTCCGAGGGGCTGTTCCTGCGAGGCCAAGACAGACACACACAACTCTACACACACAGCTCAACTGGAAATCTCAATAATTCATGTGGTTGTGGTTGTTAAATGCTGTTCTTTTTTTTTTTTGTAACTTTTTATTAATTTTTCAATAATTTTTATTGATAGTTTTGCAATTTACACATACTCATTGATTCACAATAATGAGAATATTTGTGAATTCACAAAAACAACAACAAAAAATAAATAAATAAAAATAATTGTATAAATAATAAAGATAATGCAGTGTCATGCGGGCTTCCTCTCTCATTCACATGCAGCGTAATACAGTATTTACATCCTGATGATTTGTGGTGTCTTTCGTAGTTAAATGGTGTTCTGAGGTGTATGGGGTGTGTCACACCTGCACAGCTTCTTAATTAGGCTCGACGCGTTCTTGCCGATTGTTTTGGGGAACTCGACCAGGTCGATACCCCGGATGGTGGCGGTGAATGTCCGCAGCGGGTCAGGGTCACAAAACGGGAGACTGGATGAGGAGAAAGGATTAGGGAAGACATCAATGGTCACTCAAAAGGAGATGAAAACCCCAGGAGAAAAGCTCTGAAGCTCTACAGGGTAATAACGTCTAATCTCACCTTCCGCTCAGCAGCTCAAACACAAAAATACCCAGCGACCAGAGGTCTGCAGACATGCTGTGGCCCTGATTCAGGATGACCTCGGGAGCCATGTAGCCCGGTGTGCCACAAAACGTCCAAGTCTTCTTCCCCAAGCCGACCTTCTTAGCACATCCCAGTCCCACCTACAAACGACAGGGGGCAGTAGAGGTGGGTATCACGGCTCGAGTTCGACTCTATTGTATTTCGTGTTTGATATAGTCAGCAGTCTTGATAATCACCAGCACCAGACCCGCCTGAGGCGTTTGATACGACGAATCACAGCATTTTATTAAATAGGCTGTCCTCCATAGGTCTAGACAAGCTATTGGTTAACTGGTTCTCAAATGATCTTACTGGGAGGACTCAGGCTGTTGTTACTGATGGGTTTAAATCAAGCTCTCTTGTAATTGGTAAGGGTGTCCCACAGGGGTCCGTCTTAGGTCCATTTTTATTTACTATTCATTTTTGGGGATCAATTAAATTCCTCACGGCTCGGCCTGGGAATGGACTAGACAACCCTGGGTGGCAGATCTATAATCAGAATCACTTCTACTACATACCTGTGGAAGTTCATTAGGGTTGTAGATGAAAATAAATTTGGTCTGAAAAAAACCCCGCCATACATACCCCTTATTGTTTTTTCGGGTGGAAATTATTTTTTTGGGATCAATTAAATTCCTCACTGCTTGGCCTAGGAATGGACTAGACACCCCTGGGTGGCAGATCTATAATCAGAATCACTTCTACTACATATATGTTGAAGTTCATGAGGTTTGTAGATGAAAATAAATTTGGTCTGAAAAAAAAACCGCCATACATACCCCTTAGGTTTTTTTGGGGTGGACATTTTTTGGGGGGGATCAATTCAATTCCTCATGGCTCAGCCTAGTAATGGACTAGACACCCCTGGGTGGCAGATTTATAATCAGAATCACTTGTACTACATATCTGTGGAAGTTCATGAGGTTTGTAGATGAAAAGAAATTTGTTCTGAAAAAAAAAAAACGCCATACATACCCCTCATGTTTTTTGGGGGTGGACATTTTTTGGGGGGGATCAATTCAATTCCTCACGGCTCAGCCTAGGAATGGACTAGACACCCCTGGGTGGCAGATCTATAATCAGAATCACTTCTACTACATATCTGTGGAAGTTCATGAGGTTTGTAGATGAAAATAAATTTGGTCTGGAAAAAAAAAAAGCCATACATACCCCTTATGTTTTTTTTGAATGGACATTTTTTGGGGGAATCAATTAAATCCCTCAGTGCTTGGCCTAGGAATGGACTAGACACCCCTGGGTGGCAGATCTATAATCAGAATTACTTGTACTACATACCTGTGGAAGTTCATGAGGATTGTAGATGAAAAGAAATTTGGTCTGAAAAAAATGCCATACATACCCCTTATGTTTTTTTTGAGTGGACATTTTTGGGGGAGATCAATTAAATTCCTCACTGCTTGGCCTAGGAATGGACTAGACACCCCTGGGTGGCAGATCTATAATCAGAATCACTTCTACTACATATCTGTGGAAGTTCATGAGGTTTGTAGATGAAAATAAATTTGGTCTGAAAAAAAAAAAGCCATACATACCCCTTATGTTTTTTTGGGGTGGACATTTTTTGGGGAGATCAATTCAATTCCTCATGGCTCGGCCTAGGAATGGACTAGACACCCCTGGGTGGCAGATCTATAATCAGAATCACTTGTACTACATATCTGTGGAAGTTCATGAGGTTTGTAGATGAAAATAAATTTGTTCTGGGAAAAAAAAAACGCCATACATACCCCTTATGTTTTTTGGGGGTGGACATTTTTTGGGGGGGATCAATTCAATTCCTCACGGCTCAGCCTAGGAATGGACAAGACACCCCTGGGTGGCAGATCTATAATCAGAATCACTTGTACTACATACCTGCGAAAGTTCATGAAGATTGTAGATAAAAAGAAATTTCGTCTTAAAAAAATGCCATACATACCCCTTATTGTTCTTGCGGGTGGAAATTTAATAACATTGTGCCCCCTTTCCCACACTGTTCTGTCCATTATAATGCGTACAGGACAGTCCTATACAGTGCAGGATCCACTCTTAGAACGGCCGCTGCAAATGTGCAGTCTGCTTTTGATGCTTTCCTGCTGTCTGCTATTGGGCTCCTAAATTCCGACAAGACAAAATGTATGTTTTTTCCAAAGTCTTGTGGTACTGATACCAGTATTAGTGCTGCAGTATTGTGAATTGTAAGACTTAAGCATGAAACTTTCAGCATATGATCTATTCACCCCAAGGATTAATTTCAGACTTCCACTTCAGGAGGGACCTTTTACGGCTGTTGCAGCCATTTTCCAAAATGGCCATCAAAATGGTGGGCGCTTCAGTCTGTTTTGACTGCAGGGGGCATATATAGTAGTGCTGTGGTGATACAAGCATGAAAATTGTGATGAGCTGTCTCCATGGGTCACTTGACAAGAAGCCACTTGAAATTTCAAGATGGCTACCATTTTTCAAGATGGGCGCCACTTTAGTGGAGCAGTTATAGTGTGGCAGATAAGCTCATATGTAAAGTATTGTGCTTTTTTTTTTTTTTACCTGGGTGTGGATAGCAGGCTATCATTCCAGATCCATGTGGAGCACATCACCAAAAAGCTAAGGGTAAAGATAGGATTCCTCTTCAGAAATAAGTCTGTTTTCAACAATATGATCTGTCTTTGACTGTGGTGATGTTCTATATATGCATGCCTCGTCCACTTCTCTAAAACCTCTTGATGCAGTATATCATGTTTTATCACTGGTGATGGGTTTCTCAGCCATCACTGTGCTCTGTATAGCAACGCTGGATGGCCCTTGTCACCCAAAGAGAACATTGTCTATTATTTATTTCGAAAGACCTGTCTGGCAGGCTGCCATTTTACTTGTCGTGACCCTTGAGTTTTAGAGAAATGGAACCCCACACTAGGTCACCATCTCCTATAAGGCTGAGCGTACCTCGGTGTAACACCAACGCAAACCTGCCTTTAGTATCCGTGCACCCAAGAGGTGGAACACACGGTAGGACCCCCTAACGCTGGAACAACTAGTCTCGCTGGAGAGGTTCAGGGTTATAATAGAAGGTGTTCTCCATGTTAACAGCTCATGTTTCTTGTAGTCTTGTCTTTATTCTGGGATCTCATGACTTCATGCTTGATTTTATGTTGTTTTGTTGTATCAAGTTCCTATTTTGTATGTTAAAATTGTAATCAGGGCAGCATTAAAAAGAGAGCTTGCTCTAAATTGTATTCCCTGAATAAATAAAAGTTTCAATTCAATTCATACATGGTTGGATTTCTACTGTGTATTTGTACCAGTTTAGCATATCCGCGCTGGTCCAGGATTACGTTCTCTGGCTTGAGGTCTCTGTAGACGACGCCTCGACAGTGCAGGTAGATGAGTGCCTGAACCACGCAGGCCGTGTAGAAACGGGTGGTGCCGTCATCAAACTGGGCTCTGAAACGTAGAAGGTAACAGTTCTTTAGCTAAAATAAACCGTACCGGTCCTGGGAAAAGGTATTTAAAGCTACATGAGATATCTCGGCACTTTGGCGCCCCCTCTGGTCGTGATAAAATCGGCACTGCATTTTAAGAACCACACTTCCCACAATTCCCCACTCACTCTCTGTAATGATGGGAAATAAATATAACAAACGTGCGTGTAGCAGACTGGACTGGAAGATTGTAGCTACTTCAATGGACTTTCTGGAAGGATGGCTTCAATGCAGGTAAATACTGGTCTTCTTTCTTTTATGTGCATGTAGATAAATTCGCGGGGCAAAGTGTTTGTTGTCTTCCTGATATTGTGACACGCAAAACGCGTCACTTCCGCTTCCACTAAAAGATTTCCTGCCAGTGTACTAGCCAGTACACTGAGATTCTAAAATAATAAATTCACAGGGTCTCATGCAGTCTCATGTCATGAAAGCGATTTTTGGGGTCTTGCTAATGCCAGTTCATAAACTAATAGCAAGTAAAGGTGAATATTGAACTATAAAAAAGTTATCTCATTGAGCTTTAATCTCTATAAAAATCCATCACTGTCAATATGAATGTCATAGGCAATGGTGTTTGATCCATTATTGTTGGAGAGTTAATCATTGAAGTTTATAATGGAGTGTTTTCCGTACATGGTTAGACAGAGAGAACGTCCACCAACTGTATGTAGCTCCCACAGTGAGTTTTAATAAATAGGGCACAATGTTTCGGCCAAAACGGCCTTATCAGGTGCGGGACGGCTGTAGCTCAGTTGGTAGAAGTGGGTCGTTCAATGATCAAAGGGTCAGTGGTTCGAATCCCAGCTCCGACTGTCCACATGTCGAAGTATTCTTGAGCAAGACACCTAACCCCAAATTGCTCCCAATGAGCAGGTTAGCACCTTGCATGGCAGCTACTGTGAATGGGTGAATGAGAGGCCATTGTAAAGCGCTTTGAGTGCCGCTAAGGTGGAAAAGCGCTATATAAGTGCAGTCCATTTACCATTCATTTCTTTAGGCGCCCTTTTTATTAAAACTCATGGTGGGAGATATATACAGTGGGCGGACATTCTCTCTGTCCTCACTGTGAGTTCTGTACCTGTCTTGCAGCAGACTCCAGAGCTCTCCCCCTAGACACGCTTCGGTTAGCATGTACAGGCACTTAGCATCTCTGAAGGTACAGTATAACCTATACAACACAACGGGAAACACATTATACACCATCATCATTATGCATCATCATTATTCATCATCCTTATACATCATCGTTACACATAATAATAAAGAGGATCAAATTGTCCTGTCGAGTTATTTTTAGGATTGAGGTGGCGTGGAATAAGGTAGTGTCAGCTTCAGATGAGCTGCGATTGGTCGATGGTGGATGGTCACCTGACGATGAATGGACAGCGGGCTTCCATGAGGTTGAGTCTCTCCCTCAGTATGTGCTCCTGTTGGCCTGTGTTCAGTAACAGACGCTTTCGTAACACCCTCATGGCGAACGGGCACCTGATGTTGCTTTTGTTCAGCTTCACCTGGTGGAGGTCAAGGTCAAGGTCAACTTTATTTATATAGCACATTTAAAATCAAAGTTGCACCAAAGTGCTTTACAGTATATAAAATAAATAAAAAACAGACAATACATACAAACAATACTGAATATAAAAGTGCACCAGCATTAATACAACACCAAAATGTATAGGTTGATTCCTGAAAGCAGCACAGACAACTAGAGAAGCAGAAAGCTATTAGCCGTTAGCTCACCAGCTCCACACGGCCTATCTCCCCCTCTCCAAGATGGCAGATGACCTGGAAATCACTGAGAGTCGTGTTGCAGAGTACAGCAGCATGCTCGTCTGACCTGATCACATGTAAAAGAAGGGTTAAAGCCTGTATTGCTTTGACATCAATCAGCTATACTTTGAAAACCGTTTCAGGTGATACAGTGTGATGCATCTACTTGGCTGTGGAGTCGCTGCTGTCCTGAACGTTATGACCGTCATCCATCACACTGCCGATGATCTGTCTGAAAGACCTGGAAAGACAGGGTCAGATGTCTGGAGACAACGCCAGCGGTCTCTGAGAATACTGCTATCACATTCCCATTATTATTATTATTAGATGATACTGTCAGGACATATCTGATATCAGTACTGCCTGAGATTGTCCATTATATTGGTGTTTCGCTTCAAATAAGGTGAGAGGAAATAGAGCTTACATTCTTCCACCTGAACGGTTATCTCTGAATCACTTACTCTCTGTCTATCACCAAGCACGTGACGTCACTAGCAGCGATCACATTCACCGTCCGCACATCGTCTCTGGTGACAGAGGAAATGGTGCAAGTTGAAAGGTTCCCACAATGACACATTACCCACAGTGGGGAACAAGGCAAAAACCACTGACATCAGCCAGGCATTATAGTCAGGCTCATTATGTTTTGATTTGAACTTTTGTTGGATTTTTGGGGTGATTTGCAAAACTATAGCCTACATTTTTGGAAAGGGTATATATAAGGAATCAGAAAATCTATGTTTCCATATTCCCAGATGTCTATGTGGCGGCCATCTTGGAATTTACAAAATGGCTGCTTTCTAAAAATGTATAGTTTTGCAAATCCCGCCAAAAATCCAACAAAAGAAATTGCAAACCTGACTATTAACTATGTTCTTCCCTGAGGATTATTCAACAGGGACATTTCAAAACACATTTGTGTGGTTATAATTTTGAGAGGAAAAAAACATTGAATTTGATGGATATGAATGAGCATATTGTCCCCAGCAACCACTGGCCCCATGACTGGAGTTGATTATTAGTGATACAGTTATGGGTGAAAACAATCACAGAGAAAACGTCTCCCCTTTCTTGTCATCCATCTGAATTGGATGATTTCTATCCAGAAATACATACAGAATGTGTTTACACAAGAGTTAGTCGTTCCCATACGATGTCCCAATGAATATCATGGGACGTGATGAATGACATGCTGAATGTAGTACTATCATGTTATAGACTAGTCTATAACATGAATGACATGCTGAATGTAGTACGATCATGTTATAGACTAGTCTATAACATGAATGACATGCTGAATGTAGTACTATCATGTTATAGATTAGTCTATAACATGAATGACATGCTGAATGTAGTACTATCATGTTATAGACTAGTCTATAACATGAATGACATGCTGAATGTAGTACTATCATGTTATAGACTAGTCTATAACATGAATGACATGCTGAAAGTAGTACTATCATGTTATAGACTGTGCAGTATAAGCCTGGGATAAGAGCACTTTTAACTAAAAGCTTTTAACTGACTCACCCTCTCAGAGCTTTCTCTCCGAACCAATGCCCACAAGAGAGAGTAGACAATTCAACCTCCTCCGTGGATTTATTCTCCGTAAACTTCACCTGTGGAGATTCAGAAGAGGTTCATCTTCTATCTCTCATATCTCACCATATTTCCACTCAAATTAATTAGCACCACCTGTGAAGTTTGGTTTTTGCATTAAAAAAAAAAACCTGTGTAGATGCTTATTTTTGCCTTCCATTTTATGAAGCTTATTCCCAGAAAGCCTCATCCTCTTCCTCACCTGTCCCTTGCTGATGATGTAGAAAGTGTCCCCTGTGGCGCCCTGTCGAATGATGTAATCACTCTTTGCGTAGTGTGTCTGTGAATCGGCCCGGCGAGTGTTGAAGGAGAGGTCAAACCAAGGAGATACAGACGGGAAAAGAAACACACAGTATCTAGCTTACCAACAATCCTGGGGGATCAACCACTGATTCTAGAGCTTTTGTCTATCTGCCTGCTTAACATCACCAGCATAGCGCAAATATACTGTGTACACTTTGACTGGAGAATACACGGCAGTTGTGTTGTATGTGCGTTAACAGTTACAGAGCCATTTGCTGAATTGTGTTTTGGGGAACATGGTTTACAGTATGGATGGATGCAGAGAGAATGTCTGGTAAACACGACGGTTCTGTACCTCCTCCAGCGCATCGGCCATCTTCCTCAGAACATCTTCTGGGAGGGAACGCAGGAAGGGCACACTGCAGCCAGACACACACACACACACACACATACACACACGCAAGCACACACACACACACGCACGCACGCACGCACACACGCACGCACGCACGCACACACACACACACATACACACACACACACACACACACACGCACACGCGCACACGCACGCACGCACGCACGCACGCACGCACGCACACACAGATAAGCATCATGGCAGCAAGAACGCTGACCAACAATATGACATTTCAACCATGGCGGCGCGGCAGCTAGAATACAGAGTGGCGTCGGTAGTCTAGTCTGACACGTCAGAGAGGGGTTCACCAGCACAGCAGCTCCATGGAGCGGGACAGGCTGCCCAGCGCGCTCTGCATCATGCCGCTCTGGAAGCTCCCGCGGTCCAGAACCCAACACTTGCTGTTTGTTATTGCTGAAGTGAGAGAGAGAGAGAGAGAGAGAGAGAGAGAGAGAGACAGAGCCAGAGGGAGATATAGAGAGAGAGGAAAGAGAATGACAAATAAGGTTGCTCTAAAATTTTACTGAGAGACATAACGGATTCATGTGAGTCGAGTAAATTATGAACACGGACAGTTGTGAGAGTGGAGCCTACACTACTGAATCTATGCCGAGTGTCAAACATAACGGTAATTTCTTTGCTCAACCTAGCAGATGTCGGCGCAAACTGTCAAGTTCAAGGTCAAGGTCAAGAGATTTGTTGAATTGTCAAAGGAGAACCAGCTTCAACTCAATATCAACAAGATGGAGGAGCTGGTGGTGGACTTCAGAAAGAACAGGAGTCCTCCAACCCCCATCACCATCCAGGTGGACTCATCCAAGTTCCTGGGAGTGCACCTGAACAACAGACTGGACTGGACTGACAACACTGAGGCCTCTACAGGAAAGGACAGAGCAGACTGTTCTTCCTCAGGAGGCTCAGGTCCTTGGTGTGTAGCAGGCTGCTGAGGATGTTCTACCAGTCTGTGGGAGCAGCACAATGTTCTTTGCCGTTGCCTGCTGGGGAGGCAACGCCAGGTCTGGGGAGTCAAACAAGCTGAACTAGCTGGTGAGGAGGGCTGGCTCTGACGTGGGGCAACAACTGGACAGTCTGGAGGCTGTGGTGGAGAGGAGGATGAGGGACAAACTGAAGTCTATCCTAGACGACCCCTCCCACCCCCTCCATGACGAGCTGTGGCAGATAGGGAGCTCTTTCAGCCACAGGCTCCTCCCACCCACAGGCTCCTCCCACCCAGGTGCAATACGGAGCGGTTCAGACGTTCCTTTGTGCCAGCGGCCATCAGACTCTATAACAGTGCCTGAGTGTATAATAGGAGTGTGCACGTATGTATACATGTGTATTACTAGATATACTGTATCTCGACAGCCTGTATGTATATGCCCTCCATATAATTTGCATATTATAATATATTGACAGTTAATATATAGGGGAATATATTTTCTTTGCTAAGGGCTGTCTCTGCTTTCCATCAAGGTCAACTCCTCCAAACACAATCTGTAAGTGCTTCTTCCTGTCAGGTTAAGTGGATAAATGGATAAACACCAAGAACTGAATGTACAGTATACAACCATAACCACATGTCTGTTCTATCAGCCGGGGCGGCTGTAGCTCAGTTGGGGCGGCTGTAGCTCAGTTGGTAGTGTGGGTCGTTCAGTGATCGAAGGGTCAGTGGTTCGAATCCCACCTCCAACTGTCCACATGTCGAAGTGTTCTTGTGCAAGACACCTAACCCCAAATTGCTCCCAATGTTAGGCCTGTTAGCATGTTAGCAGGTTAGCACCTTGCATGGCAGCTACCGCCATTGGTGTGTGAATGTGTGTGTGAATGGGTGAATGAGAGGCCATTGTAAAGCGCTTTGAGTGCCGCTAAGGTGGAAAAGCGCTATATAAGTGCAGTCCATTTACCATTCTATGGAAAGAGGAGAAAACAGAATTCTGAAGGTTGTAAATGAATAATGACCCAGATTTATTCATTTCTGCAGCTGGTATATGGAGACTGTTCTTTTCCAATCCCCATACTGATAGTTGGTCTATGCACAGAGTACGCACTGTACAAACGCTTTACTGAATGGGCTTCATAGAATCTACAGCAATCACTTGGTCTTTCTAGCTGCTGAACTCAAAACGTCAAATATAATTGTTGCTTTTTATCTGACAGAATCTAAATGCTAAATGCTGAATTGGACAGATGATGTCAAATTAACATCCATTTTGAACTGACAGATCATTGCAACACTGCTATGAGTTCTACAGTCCATGGCATTTCCTGCTAGGGGCATACTCAGTGTGAATGCCAAACCTAATCTTTATTTTTAGCTGCGACTCACAGAACTAGCTCACAATAGGTCGTTTGATTGGTCAGTTGGTCCACAAAAACTGTGTCTGGCTAGTCTGGGGACAATCGCTTTGCATTTTACTGGTCTAAGGCATGTCTAGGGCAAGTGGCATACACCAGATGACAGTTTTGAATCAGGATCTGTATCTTATAGTGAATGGAGGTTCTGCTCCCCCGAGGAGAGCCTTGTGAACAAATCGAGGTTTGGTCTGGCTGCATACGTGTGGTGCACAAGCACGTACGCAGTCTCAGATATTGCAAATTCATACTTGTTTCCCCTAAACCTTCGTCGACGTCACCTTGACTTAGACCACAGGAAATTCTCTTTGAAGGCAGACAGAGAAACCTAATTTCAGCTCAGCAAGGAGAATAAGAATCCAGGGTCACAGTTAAAAGAGGAGAATGTGAGTGAAAAAGCCAAGGGCATAAACTGCGAGCTGTTGTGGAAAATATACTGTAGCAGAGCAAATTAGAGGAGTGAGAATAAAAGAACGAGATACTAGCACCGCTCTGAAAGAGAACAAGGAAAGTGTGGGGGAAAGAGGACAGGGCCGACAGCGAGAGACAGAGAGCAGCAAACTGATTTCTATTTTCACCGATCCTGTCCGTTCACTCAACCTATTTATTTGTGAAAGCAGGTCAGATGTGAGCAGCAGTGTCTGGGAGTCTGGGTTCCCATAATGCTCTGGGCTCAGACACTGGAGCAATACAGCTCTGTCACAGTTTCTACTGTCCATGGAGAATAGCATGCATTATGTATAATAAGAATGTGCTCAGACTGAAATTATATCTTGGTCAGTCAAGAGAAAATTACAATTATGATGAGATACTTTATATAGATAAGATATTTTCATTCATATACAATCTCAGTTTTCAATATCCCGTAGAGGGTATGATGGGTAATATAGGGGGTAGTATAATGACGGGACGAAATAAAGATTCAGCAGGGACAGGAGTAGTCAAGACAACGCTCATGGAAGAATGTGTTTTG
The DNA here is from genome assembly GCF_949987555.1 of Borostomias antarcticus. Lineage (NCBI taxonomy): Eukaryota > Metazoa > Chordata > Actinopteri > Stomiiformes > Stomiidae > Borostomias > Borostomias antarcticus. The sequence continues at coordinate 2,090,685 of NC_140256.1, forward strand.
TATCCCAGAGACGGTTGTTTGAAGCTGTGATGCTATGTAGGATTCTTTTGATATGACGTTCAACAGAAGTTCAGTCTGACAGCTAATCTATTCAGTTGTGAATATTCCAGCCTAATTTAGACCGTTATTTAGACCCATCTACTCAATCCAAGCAAGGAAAAATTGTATGATCCGATAAATATTTCTTATGATCTATTCAAATTTGCTGTAATGGTAGGCTACAGTACATTGAAATCTCCACACCACCCACTGCCCATGCAGTCTAATACTGAACGTACTGTAATACCTGATATAGAGAAATTATAGGTGCAGTTGTACAGGAGTGCCACTTCTCCAAACACTTGTCCTTTTTCAATCGTGAACAGCTTTTGAGCATCCTTGATTACCTCCATCTTGCCGTCTGTAATAAACACAGAAAATATGAAGAGCAGCCAATACATTATGCAAATATGCATTAGCATTAACTAGGGGTGTAACGATACACTAATCTCACGATACGCTACACAATATTGGGTTGACGATAACAATATGATACAATACACTAAGGGCAGGTGTGAAGCGTTGCAGTAGCGCTGCTGTTCACACCAATAGTGCATTTCTCCACATCTCTACTCCAATACACTTTGTGAATTTAGAGCTTAACTGTTGTAATATCATGGAAAGGCCTAGAGACAAAAGACGTGTTTGTTACCAGCGTTGTGTAGCCAGCGTTCACTGATATACAATAAACATATCACGATATTGTTTTCACCTTGACGATACGTATTGTGACGTTTCTGTATCGCGATATATTGTGACACGATATATTGTTACACCCCTAGCATCAACACTGATTCCCTTGAGGGGAATTGATGATGGTGATGATGACGACAACGACGATGACGACGATGATGACGATGACGGTCTAAGACAGCAGGGAAGAAGATGAGGCGTGACCACGCTTCAGCTCCACCCTTCTCACAGCCGCAGATGGTGACTGAGAGTGAGACCATCACGATATCAGACGAGCACAGCTGTCAAGAGAAGCAACGAGCTTCTCATCTCCACTCCCATAACACTTCCTGGTGCTCAGCTAACAAGGAAAGCCGATTGGACGGCCACATTCCATCACCTGACTACCAGATCTGATATGAGGGGATTATAGGAGACGTCTGAACTCTATCGTCAACGAGCACTCCTAACTTCCTAAATCCAGTACAGAGCAGACCTCTCACCTCCCGGTGACCCCTGACCCCTGGGTGCATTTCACCAGGACACGCCATGAGTGCCTCTTGCTTATCATGCAAACCACAATCTCTCATTCTAATCCTTCTAATTCTAGTATTTCTTATTTCTTATTCTCATTGTGTCAGAAGGCGGTGGCTGCATTAAAAGAGAGGCCGACCCAACTCGTCTGGCGCTAGGGGAGGAAGACACATGGGGAGGTGCCGTGTAACTAATGTGCACATCTTTGGACCAACTTATTACCAGACTAATGAGCTGTAAAAACCCACATTAAACTCCTCGATGAATAATTGATGGAAAGATTAATGTAATCGCTACACTGTAGTTACACGAGTACATTAGGAAAGATGGGAATACTAGCCTTCTTTTGAGATTGACGTTATGCTGTAGACAACAACAGCTTCTGGATCTTGAAAGAACCCATGTAGGGTTCCCCTGATGTAGGTAGACTTACCTTCCAGAACATAGGCACACGTTCCTCTGGCTCCTTCCTGAATGACGAGGAAGTCTTTGTTGACTGTGGCAGGGTACATAGAGTCCATCACAGCCTGGCTTTGCCCACTGTCAAGGTGCTTCAGTAAGTCATTCTCAGAGAAGGCTGTCTGAATCAGCTCCTGCAATCTGGAGAAGGATAGAGTGCCGAATTAATAATACCACTGTGTCTGTTTGACAACAATATATCTAAGGCCTTGAGCTAAGTGTCATGCAGTATTTCTAAATCAATGAAAATCTTTTTTTTACTTTAGAGATTGTAACCACTTGATGAGCTTTAGGGGCTTTAGAGGGTGGGTTTTGCAGGTGGGCCAGGTGACGAATGCAAAATTGTCCTTGATTAGTTTCTCTCACCTCTGGCTTTTATTATAGGTTGTACTGGTGACCACTGGGAGCTTCTTCGGATCCACAATGAGGGGCTCTGAGAATATAGTCTTTCTCTTTGCTCTCTGGGACTCATAACTCTGCACTGAGCACCCTGAAACACACAAGGATGTGTGTTCATAATTCATACTGTATGTTTCTCAATCAATCAATCAATCAATCAAAGCTTTATTTGTATAGCGCATTTCATACCCAGAGGCAACACAATGCGCTTTACAGAGAGTTTCTGTCATTATATACCGGCATATTATATCTAGACTTGTGACAGTGACATAACATTACATTACATATACATGTATTTTAGGTATGTATATATATATATGAGAGTATAAAAGATCCTTGTTGTGGGAGCGTTGGAGAGTAACCCAGCCTACCTGCACTAGCTCCAGATGGTGCTGGCGATGAGCCGGTGGCCCGGTACCGGTCCAGTTCTCCCTGCAGCCTCCGAATGAGGTCATCCTTGGTATCCAACTCAAGCTCCAATTCATCAATGAGCGTGTCCCTTTGGCGAAGCTCCTCAATTTTCAGCTGCAGGGCAAACTGGAGGTCTCGGAGTGTGCCCATTACTGACGAGCAGATGTGACAGGCAGGGAATATTGTTGCCTTTGCTGTCTGACTGTCCGTGATTCGAACAAGCTTAGTCCCTTAGTCCCTTAGTCCTCCTCTCTCTCTGCTCTAAATTGACCACTTGAAACATATACTCTAATAAAGTTTGTTTCTATGTTTTGAAAATGACATGTCGAATAATAATAATTCATAATAGCCTACCGTTTAATTTGGGTGGTATTTAAATATTAAATATTACTAAGTCAACTATTATGCGTTTAACACCTGTACATGTTACTTCCAAAATAATTAGGCTGAATAATGAAGTGAAAATCATACCTTTTTGAAGGATAGGCTACACATAAAACACCTGCGACGTAAAGTCCAATCGTAGTATATAGATTACTGTCACCGGGATGTGCGGAATCTCTGTTGCCTCGATGATCGGGAACAGGTAGACGGACACACACCCTTGGCTCGGATGAATCAGTTTAGGTGTGAATGTCGAAGCAGACTCGGGCGATGACGTATGGTCTTCTCTGGCAGGCTACTCTGGAGGTCCATTCCTATCCTCAACCCTAATGGTTTGGGACCGATGTAAAGTTGGTTTCTTATTGGACATTCAACTGACATTCACATTCGGCATTTTGTGCTTTAGTTAGGGACCGAGGTAAAAGTACAATCACAATCTGGAATTAATTCTGCTCAGATCAATAACTTTGTCAATATTTGACAAAGATTATTCTAATAATGTATTTCCATCTACAATTCGTTTGAGGTGTTTTTGTCAAATATTTGCAAAGTTATTGATCCAAGGAGAATTAGATATACTGTATATTTTATTGATGTTTTTTGTTTAAATCAGCTGCCAATCAATTACTCATGAAAAACAAATATTGTCATAGATGTAAATAATTATTAGAATAAGCTACAATTGGTTTGAGGTGTTTTGTCAAATATTGACAAAGTTATTGATCTAAGCGGAATTATATAGCCTATATATTTCATTGATTTCTTTAATTTTAATCAACTACCAATCAATTAGGCCTAGGCAAAGGTTTTCATGAGTACGAAAGGTAGATATCAAAGGTTGTCATGAAATATATATTTTCATTAAATGTCACTAAATATAGGCTATAATTGTCAAAGGTGTTTTTGCTTAGTTATTGATCTAAGCAGAATGAACTAATGTGGCTACTTGGCTACTGGATGGGACAACATAAAACTAACATAAGTCCAAAAATATAAACACAATATTAACAATTATTTGATTGATTTTGCTGCAGTAGTACATCATATTCATGTTTCCATCAAAAGTATGTGCAATATATTAGCTATGAAAATTGTATGACCTTATGATGAAAACTAGCTAAAGCTAATGTCATTTTCCTGACCTCATATGATGCAGTGTCAACTTCCAGTTTGATGCTTGCCCCACCCCTTTATGTGATGTCACATGGATGAGGACATGCTCAGCTAAAAATTATTTATTATTATTATTTAAATTTAGAATTCCAATCATCGGGTGAGAATATAAACGCTGTACAATTATACTGTCCTATTTGACCTTATGTCCCAGTCACCCTGAATTCACCTATATGTATGTATGTATGTATGTATGTATGTATGTATGTATGTATGTATGTATGTATGTATGTATGTATGTATGTATGCATGCATGTATGTATGTATGTATGTATGTATGTATGTATTTGTGTATGTATGTATGTATGTAGGCTATGTATGTATGTAGGTAGGCCTATGTATGTAGGCTACTGTATAGCCTATGTAGGCTATACATACTTAGTTTCTTTTATATTATATATACATTCGTTTCTATGTATATTCTGCATTCCCAACCTCTAACCCTAACCTGTAATTTCCCACTGCTGAAAGGCTCAAATGTCCTCCTACAGAGATGTAGACTGTAGAGGGTGTAAATGGCTCCTACATGCCCAAACGCCAGGCGGCAGTAGTCAAATTTTACAAACATATCTATCTATCTATCTATCAATCGAATCAACCAGTGAATAAGGCAATGGGTTGCTGATAGGAGTGAGTTGTGGAAAGAATCAACAAATCAACGATTTTAACCAACATTAACTAGCACAAAGTTGACTAGTCAACACAATGATTCTCACTGTTAAACCGCTCCAAGGGAAGGAATGCGCCTTACAGGTAAACCAGGGGCTTTTCTGGGAAGCTACTTCCGCTAGCTAATGCTAGCTAGCAGCTCATGTGCTGCCGTGCTATGTTGTCTGATCTGCTTTTAATTATCAAAGTTAGTTAAAGGAGGAAGCTTTCTTGGTAGACAGTCATGTTTGCTAGCTTCACGGTCGTGTTTAATGTCCAGCTCAGTGTGTTTGAACGGACAGTGACACGTATACTGCCGGTGGAGGCCGAGAGGAGAGCTAGCAGCTGAGTCGGTTAGCTAACTAGGGACGTTTAAGCACATAGTGTACAGTAAGTAGTGAGTACAAAGTTTGATAGTAAGGCAAGGCAAGTTTATTTATATAGCACATTTCAGCCACAGGGCAATTCAAGGTGCTTTACATGAGACATTAAAAGCATTAAAACAAAAAGCAAGACATTAAAGACATTTAAAACAAAAGGCAGGACAAATTAAAAGCATTAAAACTAAAAGCAAGTCATTATAGACATTTAAAACAAAAAGCAGGACAAATAGAATACAGGAATAAAAGTTACAGTGCAGTATACTGATAAACATAGCTCCTCTTAGAAGCACTGGATGTCACCCAAGCCTGCTCAAACAGTGATGGCCCTGTGGCAGGCTAGATCTATCACTAGTAAACCGTAGCCTACTTGGATTGGACTTGGTGCCTGATACAGACTACTGGGTAACCAGTCACAGAGCTGCTGTTACTGTTCTCTGCTGCTTAACGTTACATCTGCCACCACTGTGTCCGTGTGCACTCCTGTGCTCATTTGTCTCATCATGTACTTTCATTTCAGGTCAATGAAGATGAAAAGGTATCCACAGTGAAAGATCTGGTGACTGAACGCCTGAATATACCAGCAAATCAACAGCGGTTGCTCTATAAAGGGAAAACTCTTGCAGGTACCAACACTGACACCAACTGCTCATGCACAGAATGTGGAGGAGTTTCACTCCCTAGAGGTGGCTCAGGATGGATGGATGGGATAAGATGGATCAGATGGATAAGATGGATACTTTAATGATCTCCCTAGGGGGAAATTTGGCATTTCAGCAGTGGAAAAATTACAGCAAGGTTGGAAAATGCACTTGTTGTGAGCATAAAAGGATGGGGATGAACTGGGACTATATACACATCCATATGTACAGCATGTGTACAATATAGTATATAATAAAAAATATGTACGTACATCCAGTCTGTATAAATAGATATGTCAATGAGTATACATATATACATGCAGTACATGCATCCAGCTAGAGAGTTTTTCACACAGCAGCAACCCTGTCTGGTGTTGGACCTGCGTTTGCGAGCTGAGATAGTCAAGGAGTTGTCTCTCCCTTTCACATTGACGACCGTCCGGGTTTTGTGATGAATCCTCAACAGTTAGTAGGGGGTAACTGGACACTGTCAGGGTCAATTGGCTACCAAATTGGATGAAAACGGGATAAAATCCTACAATAAGTATATAAAATAAAATTTAAAAATGTTGAAAAAAGCTGTTATAGGCTACAAAAAAGGTCAACATTTCTAAAATTCCCGAGCTTAACTTCCCATGGTAAATTTCCGGAAAGTTTCCGGAAATTTACCGGAGATTTTCCACCCCTTTGCAACCCTAAACATAACTGTTCCTTCTTTCAGATGAACACAAGTTGAGTGATTATTCCATCGGGCCGGAAGCCAAGTTGAACCTGGTGGTCCGTCCAGCAGGGGAGAGGACAGGAGCGTCTGGGATGGCCGGCAGTAGCATCAGTCCCCCTGGAGGGGTGTGGCAAACGCTGACCACCGTCCTGGCCAAACACTTCAGCCCTGCCGACGCCGCCAAGGTGCAGGAGCAGCTTATCAAGGTATTCAGATTCAGAAAACTTTGTCGGTCGTGACAGAAAATCGTCTTAGACTGGCTTAACAATGAACACATTTCAACTGATGAGAGAATTCCATTCCATTTCATAGTCGGTCTCAGCTGTCATTCCAAAGTGCACATCGTTCATGTTTTATTCCACAGTAAATGGGGTACATTGTAATAGTTTCACTTTGGATTATTATGGTATCTGTCCATATAATAAAATAATAATCCATTATTATATAGTCATAATTATGCAATTTATATAATATTATAATTTTATATAATAAAAGAACAATCCATTATAATATAGTGATAATTATGCAATTTATATTATATTATTTTATATAATAAAATAATAATCCATTATAATATAGTGATAATTATGTAATTTTATGACTAGTAAAATTTTACGACTAGTAAAATGACTACAGCTTGTTATTGTTGTACTGTTGACTATTATTCTCCAGCCATTGCTAAACTGGTCTCTCCTGCAGGATTATGAGCGATCTCTCCGGCAACTCAGTCTAGACGACATTGAGCGTCTTGCTGGACGCCTGCTCCACCCCGACAGTGAAGGAATGGACACCTCATACATGGACTGAGACGCCTCATACAGTATGATGTCATTAGAGAAATGGTCAAGAGATCAGTAGGTGGCATTTGAAAGCGCATGGTTGGGGAGCTGCAGTCTAATATCTTGATCCGAGAGTCCGCACATGGATGGTTTTCAAGTAAACCCAACGACACAGCTTCCAGATGACAGCTTATTTGTTTCCTCCTGACATTCCTTTTTCAATTGATTGACTAGTCGTTTTTGATCAAAGAAGACTTAACCTTTAACAATCCAAGGACTGTTGATCTGAACTTCTCGGGTGCTGCTACAAACATGCTCCTCGGGAACACTGACTTATATTGGAGGTTCCTATTTATTGCAATGTGTCGGATGATTATGATGGTTGTCAAACTATGCGAGGATTTAAATGTTTGTTTTGTCTGGTAGCTGGTGTTTATTGTGTGATTTGTAAATATGTTTATAAGCAAGCAAACAAATAAACAAACTTGATGTGAATCTTTACTAAACATTTAGTTAAGTCTAGTTTTTTTTTAACAGTATTGTTTTATCATATACTGTAGGGGTTGAGATCTGAAATAGGAACCAATATCACAAACAAGGAAGGACCGGGTGTGGAGGGCAACGCCAAAATAGTGATTGAACGGTATTCCAGCCAATGAGCGCAAGGCACCATGCACGGTGCGAATCGTGTAGCCAATCGTCTTATTAGAAGATGACGTCGGACCCCACCTACCTTTCAATGCCACTGGAGCAAAACAAACCGGTAGATGTTGCCCGCGGAACTCACAGATGAAACTAGAATTGATTTTAGCGACCACACCTAGAATCATACCAAAGTATGCAGTGAAGACGGACTGTTTGGATTAATAGAGAGTTTAATTGTGTGTGTTTATCATCGGTAAGAAAACATCTGGCTGGGAAAACCGCTTGCTTCCCTCCATCCTTGGCCTGAATTAACCAGGATATCTACATCGTTATAGTGATTATCGAGGAATTCCAGGCTGACATTTCAATGCAAAACATCTAGGGTGATGCTCTTAAACATAGCTTGCTAGATAGTCCGTAATCAACTAGTGTTCACTTATTTTTGGCCACATCCATCATGTTACATAATGTAATAACTGGGTTTTTATTGACGAAATTACAACTGCAATCAGCTAGTGGTAGCTTGCCTTTATATACAGTCTGGTGTGTTATATTGTAGTTATCTGGTGTCACAGCTATGTTACTAAGTAGGGGTCTTTTTGCATGCTTTTCATTTTGGCAGTGGGATTGAGACTTTTCCATGATGTACAATCATATTTCCTCTCTTTACCACATGTGTGAGCTCCTCCCTTCTATAAAACATCACCAAATGCATAAAACTGCTCTCAACCCTCTCTACTTGTCTCCTTATCTTGTCTCTTGCCCCTGCAGTGTCCAGGCCTGTGAGATGGAGACTCTAATTCCTGTCATCAATCGTCTGCAAGAGGTTTTCCTCACTGTGGGAGCAGAGGTCATACAGCTCCCACAGATAGTGGTGGTCGGATCACAGGTCAGTCTGAAGCAGATAACGTATCAATCAGTCCTTTTGGGAGGAGGGAGCACAAATTAAATAGACTTGTATCAGTCAGTCCTTTGGGAAGGAGGGAGCAGACATTTCATTGTCGATGGAAGATGTAGCAGATCCATGTCTGAACCTTTTCTCCTCCGACGATAGAGCAGTGGGAAGAGTTCGGTGCTGGAGAGCCTTGTGGGACGTGACTTCCTTCCTCGGGGACAGGGGATCGTCACACGACGCCCCCTGGTGCTGCAGCTGGTCTACGTCCCTCCGCTGGAGGAGAGGAAACCGCTAGAGAACGGTACCGTGGCTCACAGAGGCAGACCGGACACGGGGACAAAAAAGACTTGTCCACATTTACGCCTGGCTTACTCAATATGCATCTTCTATTCTGAATCCTGGACCCAGGATAGGATCTTTAATCGCATGTTGTCTTTACTGCCTTAACTTAGTCTTTAGTCATTCACTGCCTTAACAAGACCGTCTTTCAGAGCGTTTATCTCTCTTTTCTAAACTGTCATCCACTCTTTTCTTCGTTACTTTCCTCAGGAAATGGTGTAAAACAAAACGCCCAAAACAGCTACCCAGGTTTCTGTCTCCATAGTTTTATCTGCATGGAACCGAATTCTGCCTCACCTCATTTAGTACCTGTTACTAATTAAGTCATTGAATTAGTAACAGGTAAACTGTTGACTGTAAACTAATTTAGTCTCTGTCTTATTAGTTCTACGGTATGCGTCTTCTCTGTCATGCTCATCATATTGTCTTTTTGTAATATTTCATAGTCTTGTAATGTAATGTCTTCTTCTCTGTCAAGTTCCCATCCAAATCCACTACTCCACTGTGCTTTGCGTGTCTTTTCTTAATATTACACATTTCTTTTTTTGTTTAGTTTTGTCGTGTCTGTAAAACAGGTCATGGCTCTTTTGTGTGAGTTGTTTTACACTTTTTCAGTTTTTTACACCTTTTCTGTTTGTTCAGGGATCAAGGCTGAGGAATGGGGAACGTTCCTTCACCTCAAGAACCAGGTATGTTCAAAACGGTTCTGAGGTCTTGTTCTACACTATTGATGTTTCAATTTTTTTTATATTTGTATGTATGGTTGAACAACTGTACTTTTGAGGCACTTATAATATTCCTCCCGGTGTCTTCTGGGATGTCCTTGCAATTTGTTTCTGTCTCATAACTGCCTGCATGATAGATTTTCTCAGATTTTCGGGAAATTCGCAAGGAGATTGAAGAAGAAACTGAGCGCAGCTCAGGTGACAACAAGGTACTTTAGAGCCGTTGATTTAATATAGAAGTTATTTATCTCATATTTGTTATGAATAAAGAAGTTTCTAATGCTACATACTAATGAGTTTCTCTTCATCCAACACCTGTCTCTCCTATCGCCTAGGGAATCAGTCCTGAGCCGATCTACTTGAAGATTTTCTCTCCTAAAGTCCTTAATCTCACACTGGTTGATTTACCAGGAATTACCAAGGTAAACAGACGTACTTCACAGTTATCCCTGACTGCACATTAATAGGTGTGCTATTCACTGGAGAGTCACTGATTTTGATGTTGTTTGTGTGTGTTGTTGATGGTGTGTGTGTGTGTGTGTGTGTGTGTGTGTGTGTGTGTGTGTGTTGTACCAGGTTCCAGTAGGAGACCAACCAGAGGACATTGAGGCCCAAGTACAAGAGATGATACTGTCCTTCATCTCCAATCCTAACTCCCTCATTCTGTCGGTCTCTCCTGCCAACTCTGACCTGGCCACGTCTGACGCCCTCAAACTGGCTCGCGAGGTCGACCCAGATGGTCAGACTGATTCTTTAGCCCGATGCTTTTTTCACTGTATGACTTTTTCTGTTCCGTCTGTCACTAATTATCATTGTACTTGTGTTGTGTAGCGCTAACGTATCACTGCAAAATGACAACAACAACTAAAATCTAATGACTGCTACAGTCTGTAAACTGTTAAGATTATAAAATGCTTCTCTATCAGGTGTTGTTATATTATACATACTGTACCTTTAGAGAAGAAGCTGGCTGGTCTCTCTCTGTGTTGTGCTGGTCTCACTAGCCTGTCTGTGGGGTGCTGGTCTCACTAGCCTGTCTGTGTTGTGCTGGTCTCACTAGCCTGTCTGTGTGGTGCTGGTCTCACTAGCATGTCTGTGTTGTGCTGGTCTCACTAGCCTGTCTGTGTTGTGCTGGTCTCACTAGCCTGTCTGTGTGGTGCTGGTCTCACTAGCCTGTCTGTGTTGTGCTGGTCTCACTAGCCTGTCTGTGTTGTGCTGGTCTCACTAGCCTGTCTGTGTTGTGCTGGTCTCACTAGCCTGTCTGTGTTGTGCTGGTCTCACTAGCCTGTCTGTGGTGCTGGTCTCACTAGCCTGTCTGTGTTGAGCTGGTCTCACTAGCCTGTCTGTGTTGTGCTGGTCTCACTAGCCTGTCTGTGTTGTGCTGGTCTCACTAGCCTGTCTGTGTTGTGCTGGTCTCACTATCCTGTCTGTGTTGAGCTGGTCTCACTAGCCTGTCTGTGTGGTGCTGGTATCACTAGCCTGTCTGTGTTGTGCTGGTCTCACTAACCTGTCTGTGTTGTGCTGGTCTCACTAGCCTGTCTGTGTGGTGCTGGTCTCACTAGCCTGTCTGTGTTGTGCTGGTCTCACTAGCCTGTCTGTGTTGTGCTGGTCTCACTAGCCTGTCTGTGTGGTGCTGGTATCACTAGCCTGTCTGTGTGGTGCTGGTCTCACTAGCCTGTCTGTGTTGTGCTGGTCTCACTAGCCTGTCTGTGTGGTGCTGGTCTCACTAGCCTGTCTGTGTTGTGCTGGTCTCACTAGCCTGTCTGTGTTGTGCTGGTCTCACTAGCCTGTCTGTGTGGTGCTGGTCTCACTAGCCTGTCTGTGTTGTGCTGGTCTCACTAGCATGTCTGTGTTGAGCTGGTCTCACTAGCCTGTCTGTGTTGTGCTGGTTTCACTAGCATGTCTGTGTGGTGCTGGTCTCACTAGCCTGTCTGTGTCGTGCTGGTCTCACTAGCCTGTCTGTGTTGAGCTGGTCTCACTAGCCTGTCTGTGTTGTGCTGGTCTCACTAGCCTGTCTGTGTTGAGCTGGTCTCACTAGCCTGTCTGTGTTGAGCTGGTCTCACTATCCTGTCTGTGTTGTGCTGGTCTCACTAGCCTGTCTGTGTTGTGCTGGTCTCACTAGCCTGTCTGTGTTGTGCTGGTCTCACTAGCCTGTCTGTGTGGTGCTGGTCTCACTAGCCTGTCTGTGTTGTGCTGGTCTCACTAGCCTGTCTGTGTGGTTCTGGTCTCACTAGCCTGTCTGTGTGGTGCTGGTCTCACTAGCCTGTCTGTGTTGTGCTGGTCTCACTAGCCTGTCTGTGTTGTGCTGGTCTCACTAGCCTGTCTGTGTTGTGCTGGTCTCACTAGCCTGTCTGTGTTGTGCTGGTCTCACTAGCCTGTCTGTGTTGTGCTGGTCTCACTAGCCTGTCTGTGTTGTGCTGGTCTCACTAGCCTGTCTGTGTCGTGCTGGTCTCACTAGCCTGTCTGTGTTGTGCTGGTCTCACTAGCCTGTCTTGCGTTGTGCTGGTCTCACTAGCCTGTCTGTGTTGTGCTGGTCTCACTAGCCTGTCTGTGTTGTGCTGGTCTCACTAGCCTGTCTGTGTTGAGCTGGTCTCACTATCCTGTCTGTGTTGTGCTGGTCTCACTAGCCTGTCTGTGTTGTGCTGGTCTCACTAGCCTGTCTGTGTTGTGCTGGTCTCACTAGCCTGTCTGTGTTGTGCTGGTCTCACTAGCCTGTCTGTGTTGTGCTGGTCTCACTAGCCTGTCTGTGTTGAGCTGGTCTCACTAGCCTGTCTGTGTCGTGCTGGTCTCCAGGTCGCCGGACGCTGCTGGTGGTCAGTAAGCTGGACCTGATGGACGCTGGGACGGACGCCCTGGAGGTTCTACTGGGTCGGGTCATCCCTGTCAGGCTCGGCATTGTGGGAGTAGTAAACAGGTCTGTCCAAATGGTAACTGAATCTAACTCTTAGATGTTAGGAAATTGGAAAGCCATCTGCATTAGTTAATGAATGTATGTAGGTTTCAGGGTGCCTACGGGTGATGGAAATCCTTGAAATGCTTGAATTTCAATGTGCCGTTTTCAAGGTTTGAAAAGTACTTGAAATTTGTATAAAGTACTGAAAACTCCTTGAAACTGTAATAACTAGGCTACTTTCATAATAAATCACTATCTGACCGAATTTGTGTTTTAGAGATAAAATAAGGCAGAGAGACAGACAGACAGACAGACAAGGCCTACAACCTGTCAGGAGACTGTTTTAATGACCGCCGGCTTGATGAAGACAAATACGAGCTGTCTTAGTCACTGTCGTAGTTTTAGTGTTTTGAAATGCATGGAAAGGAATGGATGACTAGGCAATGCTAGGCTAGGCTATGCATCACCACATAACGTCAAACCTGGCGAATTCACAGGCTAGTGATAGTCGATTTTCGGGAGGGAGGTGATGCATTAGTACTAGTATTGTATGTCGATTATGGCATGTTAATTTATGGAATATGCAACTGAACAATACAAAGTGCTTGATTTTGTATACATTTTAATATACATTAAATAATTATATTATATAATATGTATACAATGAGCTCATTGACTGCCTACCTCAAAGACTACAGTTCTCTTATTTGGCACATTTTCAGTAAAGTGAAATTGAAATGGACGTTTTGTCTGGTGGCTGTTTGGAGTGATTGCTTTAGATTGGATCAGCCAGGTTATACAGGATGCCAAGTCTTTTGTTGAGAGCACAATAGCCTCAGATTTAATGTGATGAAGTGAAATGATCATTTTGAGTAAATATTGAATTTACCACAGCAGCGTTAGGTGCTGGAAAAACTGTCAACTGCTTGATAAGTGCTTGTATTTCGCTGAGGAGAAGGTGTAAGAACCCTGGGTTTGCATGGTGGGTAATCATCTCGTGTAGTTCGCAGTAGGCACTGTGAAGTCTTGCGTAACGGTAAGTGCATCTCTTCTTCTCTGCTCTCGGCCAGGAGCCAGCATGACATCAACACCCAGAAGAGCCTGGAGGACTGCGCCCGGGACGAGCAGCTCTTCCTCCAGCGCCACTACCCCTCGCTGGCCTCGCGCTGCGGCTCGCGCCACCTGGCCCGCACCCTCAGCCGCCTGCTCATGCACCACATCCGGGACTGCCTCCCCGAGCTGAAGACCCGCGTGACGGTGCTGAGCGCCCAGTACCAGACCCGGCTCAGCGGCTACGGTCAGCCCGTGGAGGACCACAGCGCCACCTTGCTGCAGATCGTCACCAAGTTCGCCAGCGACTACTGCAACACCATCGAGGGCACGGCCAGACACATCCAGACCTCAGAGCTGTGAGTCACAGGGAGACGGATCAGTCACACAGTTATTATTATTATTACTATTATTATTATTATTATTATTATTAATATTATTATTATTATATTGTTATCATTATTATTATTATTATTAATAATATATTATTGTTGTTATGTTATTGTTTTTCTACTATATTATTATTATTATTATTATTATCATTATATTGTTATCATCATTATTATTATGAATATATTATTGTTGTTATATTATTGTTTTTTCTACTATTATATTATTATTATTATTATTATTATTATTATATTATTATTGCTGCTATTATTATTATTATTATTATTATTATTATTATTAGCTGATGGTATTCTGGTACCTTCCTCCTGTACCATTTGGTCAAACAATTTCCATAACCACCATTCGCTTAAGACGGCTACATGCAGATATTTACCCTGTCCCTCTGACGGTATTGAATTGGCACATTCAAATCAAATCAAACTTTATTTGTATAGCGCATTTCATACCCAGAGGCAACACAATACGCTTTACAGAGAACAAGGGAGGTGGGCAGACATCCCACCCCTACATATTCCAGAGGGAAGCTAAAAAACAGTAATCACCCAGGGGCCAGATAAGTGAGCTGTAAAAATTCTTCCCTGACCCCTCTCAACAAGGCGATCAAGCTCCTGGAGTTTGTTTGTCTACCGGTTATTAGAGTGACCCAGCTTCCTGTGTCCTCAGCTGTGGGGGGGCTCGGATCTGCTACATCTTCCACGAGACGTTCGGGCGCACGCTGCAGTCCATCGACCCCCTGGGGGGGCTGACGGAGATGGACGTGCTCACCGCCATCCGCAACGCCACGGTAACCATCCCGCTCTCTCACCAGGGCACGGCCTCTCTGTTTGTGTGTCCGCTCGCCGTTTGAGATGGCGAGGAGGAGGAGGAGGAGGAGGAGCAGCTGTGTGTGCTAGAGTAGAGTAGAGGATTGTGTCGTTGTAAACAGGTGAACAGCTGCGAGGGTTTGTGTGCATGTGTGTGTTTGTGCTTGTGTGCGTGCGTGCGTGCGTGCGTGCGTGCGTGTGTGCGTGCGTGCATGTGTGTGTGTGTGTGTGTGTGTGTGCGGACGTGCGTGTGTGTGTGTGTGCGTGTGTGTGTGTGTGTGGTGCAGGGTCCTCGTCCAGCCCTCTTCGTGCCGGAGGTGTCGTTCGAGCTGCTGGTGAAGCGTCAGATCAAGCGTCTGGAGGAGCCCAGCCTGCGCTGCGTTGAGCTCGTCCACGAGGAGCTGCAGAGGATCATCCAGCACTGCTCCAACCACAGCACGCAGGTACTCACACACACACGCACACACACACACGCACGCACACACACACACACGCACACACACACAGACACACACACACAACAGCACTGCTCCAACTACAGCACCCAGGTACAAACACACGCAGACACGCACACACACACACACACACACACACACACACACACACACACAACAGCACTGCTCCAACTACAGCACGCAGGTACACACACACACACACACACACACACAACAGCACTGCTCCAACTACAGCACGCAGGTACACACACACACACACACACACACAACAGCACTGCTCCAACTACAGCACGCAGGTACACACACACACACTCCCGGACCCCCCCCACACACACACACACACGCACGCACACGCACACACACACACACAGGCCGACAACACACAACAGCTCTGATACTCCTACAGCATTCAGGTAGCAGACACACACACACACACACACAGGCCGACAACACACACAACAGCTCTGCTCCTCAGGTAGCAGAACCACACACACACACACACAGGTCGACAACACACACACACACACAGGTCGACAACACAGAACAGCTCTGATACTCCCAGAGAATGTGAATGTTCTAATTAGAAGTCCTTTAGTGAGACACACGCTGTTGTCTCTGTGTGAATCAGGAGCTGCTGCGCTTTCCCAAGCTGCATGACTCCATCGTGGAGGTGGTGACCAGCCTGCTGAGAAAACGCCTGCCCATTACTAATGAAATGGTGAGTCCACCTCCTACCCCAACAACAACAACAACAACAACACCCCAGGATTATAAACGACTACCTCGCACTGAAACAGCCAAGTGACTTGAATATGTAGGGGTGGGACCTATGCTCACCTCCCTTGTTCTCTGTAAAGCGCATTGTGTTGCCTCTGGGTATGAAATGCGCTATACAAATAAAGCTTTGATTGATTGATTGATTGATTGATTGATTGATTGATTGATTGATTGATTGATTGATTGATTGATTAATTGATTGATTTTGAAGAGTGGATCCATTTGTGTTGAGAACTTATAGTGCGTATCTGTATGCTGAGGCTTACGTGTGGTAAACTCGTCTCTCATAGGTCCATAACTTGGTGGCCATTGAGCTGGCGTACATCAACACCAAGCACCCGGACTTCTCTGACGCGGCACAGGTGTCAGCGTCTGTTAACAGTCAACAGGTACGTCCACCACCGCTCACAACAATTACGTTCATTTCATCTGATCTGGGGTTAGTTTTTTGCTATAGGGTTCGTTGTTTGTCGCTGAGGAATGACAATAACCTGATGCGCCAGATGGTTTGCTTCACATAACTCTGGGAACTCTCGGTTGGAAACTGTTTGGAAAAGGGTAGACACTTTCAAAAATACTTGATGGTGATTGGATGAAGCATCTGTCTATCACCGTCTATCACTTGCTGAGTTCAACCGCTCCTTGCTGTCGTCACAGTTCAACCCGCCCAGCGTAGCTGTTTGTATTGCCTCAGAATGCTGATTGGTGACGTCGTTTTCTGACCTAGCACAAACGGATCTCTATGGAGAGTATCCATACGGATTTGCGAGAGAAACAGATTGTGAGCTCACGAGATCAGGATGGTCTCGCAAGGCTAGAATGGCGCAGCAATCAGCGTTCACACCAAGCACGCTTATTCTCAACACCAAGCACTCTTATTCTCAACATCAAGCACGCTTATTCTCAACACCAAGCACGCTTATTCTCAACACCAAGCACGCTTATTCTCAACACCAAGCACTCTTATTCTCAACATCTAGCACGCTTATTCTCAACATCAAGCACGCTTATTCTCAACACCAAGCACGCTTATTCTCAACACCAAGCACTCTTATTCTCAACGTCTAGCATAAAATAAGTCTACAGCTGGTCTTATGGCCTCTATGAGTTTATTTGAGTTCAAAGGTCAAAACAGCATAACAGTTCAAGCTCAGCCAAATCGAACAATATCTCGATACACAAAACGTCTCTTTTGGGCTGCGTTTCCGTGCGTAAAGCAGTGTTGGCCTAGGCATTCTCAGAATTATGAGAAATAGGCCTACCTCATACAGGTACATAAAAACCATCTGAACTTGCCTTCAGGAACATTAAAAACAATAATAAATAATGCGAAATGTAAGGCCATGTCTTCATCAGTTAGTTTGGCATATGGCACAAAAATAGATACGCTCCAGTTATTAACACCCTGCTTGAGAGGGACAGATTTAGCCTGCACAGTAGCAACAGTGATCAACAGTATAGAACACAGGAGAAAAAGCTAAATGTGTTCATAAATCAAAAATGGCAAACGCACAAGTGCTTCTAGCTATATGCTTATAAGCTACTTACATCAACGTAGGGGAGATGGCGATAAATCCCAATTTCCATTATCCTCCGATGCGCGACTTCCTTCGAGAGTAGAGAGTGTGTGTTTATCTTTCTCATCACGCAACGTCAACAGCTTCGTGCTCTGACGGAGGGCTCTGCGTCTCTTTCTGCTCACGAGCTCATAAAACAAATCCTGGTCACACATGGGCCCACAGGGTCGGATGGCAACCACAAACAAACAATTATGAAGGATTTAAATGAACTGACAGGATTATATAATGTAACATTTGAGCTGACTTTCATTGTTGAATAGATAATATGTTTACTTTAACTGTCTTCTCTTGTTTGGTTTATGATTTTAAGTGGTTTTGTTTGGGAACCTGTAAACACAATACAGTTCAGGTTCATCCTAGTTTAACGTTATCCGCTTGGCTCTGTTTTGCGTGACTCCTGTTATTCTTATTTTCAAATTAATATTAACTGTCGTATCCACAAAGATACCCTTGATTGGTATAGCTCAAACTAGCAAATCACCCGTTTGATTGTTCTAATGTGAACACAGCATATCGCTAGATAGCGCAAAACAAGCCACTGTTTTGTTGTTGTTTACTCCCTCCACTCTACGTCACTTCCGGTTTGGCGATTTCTTAGATTTTAGACAAAAATAACTCCAGATGTCACTGTAGTGTATATTTAAAAACAACCTGCAATACGCTCTTTACTGGCTAGGCTACAGCAATGGGTCAATGAGTAGTAAAACTACTCCCTCTAGAGGCATGCGAGCGGTACTGCTGAATGACGCAGTCGTTAGTTGAGAACGCGTCAGCGGGTCAGATTACCACCGCCAAGGGCTCCCTACTGTATGCTCCTATGTCTGTAAACACAAGCTATACAACACTAATGGAGACTGTCATCATTGCTTATTATACTCTCTCTCTCTGGTCCAGATATCCATTTGAGGGAAAATATAAGCCCGGAGCTCAGAATACTGAAAGATAAATGGTGAATGGTAAACAGACTGCACTTATATAGCGCTTTTCCACCTTAGCGGCACTCAAAGCGCTTTACAATGGCCTATTATTCACCCATTCACACACACATTCACACACCAATGGCGGTAGCTGCCATGCAAGGTGCTAACCTGCTCATTGGGAGCAATTTGGGGTTAGGTGTCTTGCTCAAGGACACTTCGACATGTGGACAGTCGGAGCTAAGATAAGTTCTTATACAGGCTGAGTTGAGTTTCACAGCATGTAGAACACAACAGGAGATTGTCCAATGTCTCCATCCAGTGGCCAAACAAACCCAGCCAACTGGCAGTGCCTGACCATCCATCTGCAATGTGAATTTAGAAACGAGCTACTAAACACCTCAAGGCTCTGTTCTCGGTGGTTTGCGCAGGTAGACGGCTTCCTGAGTAGAATACTGGAAGAAGACGGAACTTTTACTGAGACACCAAGCATAGTTTTGTGCAAAGCAAAATGTACTCACTGAGGACATCAAATGAGCTTAAATTGGATGTCCCAAGGTCTAGGCTAAGGACTACAGGCCACAAGCTTTTGCAGTGGCTGCCCCGAAGCTGTGGAACAGTCTCCCAATGCTACAAAATCGGTCTGCCCAGACCCTAGGCATGTTTAAATCACAGCTTAAAGGAGTAGTAAAGGGAAAATGCATGTTTAGCCCTGTTTTAAGGTTACTTATGATCATATACAATGGTTCAGATCGACTACAAAAGAGTGCACTCTTCTAAGATAGTTTCATTAATGAAGGACTTACAGTGACCAAAGGTGACTATTTGTTCCAACTTCAAAGATCTTTGGAGTTCATTCTACAGCAGGTGGTCCACTAAATAACTAAAAACCTTCCCTAAAGCCTGATTCATACTCTACACAAGCTACGCTGACGCAGCTGTGAGGGCGAGCGCTACGCTGGTATTTTGGTTCAGTCTGAGCGCGCGAGGTTGCTTGCTTGCGCCGGTGCCCGTATCGGTTCACGTGAAGTAGCATTTGCGCTCACGTTAAGTTACAATTTTTGTCATGACACACGTTTCTACGCAAGGACGTGTCAAAGTCACCTAGCGTAGCCATGCGTAGCTCGCGCTAGCGTAGAGTATGAATGGGCCCTCAATCTGAGGAGACTCAGTAGCCTGATATCAGACGGAATTGTCAACTCGTACCACGCCGTTGAGAACTTCAAGAATCAGAAACTTCGAGTGTGTGGATTCGCACGTCTGGACCAGGCTAGAGACTCAGGGCTCATCAAGCTCATTATTTTTTTCCTTTTTTCCTTTTTCTTTTTATTGATTTTTACATTTTATGACAAAGACAAAACAAACACAGACAGCTCAGCTCAGACACGTTGCAAAACACAGCACACAAATACAAATAGAGATTCCTAATGCCTACATCGGACCGTAACATACATCATATACACATATTTTGTTTTGTGCTAGATCGTCTCAAGACCGGTGAGCAGTGACACCAAAAAGAAAACAATAACAGTCTTAGTAACCACCACAACAACAACAACAATAGTGAAAACAAACATAAGAGCACGGCAGTCTTGAGAGTGAGAAGGCTACTATAGACCTGGTGACCAAAGGGATCCGCAGTCTAACGCCGTTTCAATCATACCGTCTTTTCCACAGTGTTGTAGTTTAACAGGAGTGTGATACTAGATCCTACTGACCTGTCCTCCTCTCCCTCGCCGCCCTGCAGGTGGACGGTCTGGACGGAGGGAAGCGCTGGAGGAATGACAAGATGGCGGAGGAGAGGACGCCAGGGCTCAGCAGCCCCAGTAAAGGCCAGGCCATTAACCTGCTGGACACCGTAAGCAGCGGTTCAACAGACTCCGTTGCCCCTGTGGAACCGAGGCTGTCTGTAACCTCTGACCTCTGACCTCTTCCTCATTGGCCAGGCGGTGCCCGTGTCTCGCAAGCTGAGCGCTAGGGAGCAGAGAGACTGCGAGGTCATCCAGCGCCTCATCAAATCCTACTTCCTGATTGTCCGTAAGAGCATCCAGGACAGGTGAGGTCAGAAGTCACACTCCCATGGAGTCTTCCTGTTCGCACACTGCTGTTAGTGGTGAGCTCAGCTGAAGGCAAGGCAGGTTTATTAGTTCAGCACATTTCAGCAACAAGGCAATTCAAAGTGATGAGCCATTAAAAGCATCAAGACAAAGTGCAACACATCTTGTACTTTTCAGAACATTTAAAACAAAATGAAGCTAAATTAAAAAAAGAAGGAAAATAAGCTGAAAAGCCAGCTTTTAGTGTGCTTATCTGCTTTTAGTGTGCTTACCAGCTTTTAGTGTGCTTACCAGCTTTTAGTGTGCTTACCAGCTTTTAGTGTGCTTACCAGCTTTGAGTATGTGGGTTTTGAGTTTTGAGTTTGAGTTTTATTACGACAACTTGCATCATGTTCACACAGGATGAATTATATGTCCTATTACAATTTTAAAATACAACACAAATAAACAGTAGAAAATACAGTACAGTAATCAACAATTAAGCTAAACCTAATTTAAAAGGAGGGGTATTAAGTTATACATTTTCCTGAAGCAGTCTGGTCAGATAGGGGATGGTAGAGTTCCTGTAGTGCTCAGTTCTTGTTATGCTGGTCTGGAGGACAGGGACCGCCCCCTATCTGACCTATGTGGGTGTGGTCATCCGCAGCGTGCCCAAGACGGTGATGCACTTCCTGGTGAACTTTGTGAAGGAGCGCCTGCAGAGCGAGCTGGTGGGTCAGCTGTACAAGCTGCCGCTGCTCCAGGAGCTGCTGATCGAGTCCCAGGACACGGCCCAGCAGAGGACGGAGATGGCCCAGATGCTGGAGGTACGTTACACACGGGGTTGCAACGTTCCGGGAATAGGTTGGAAACTTTCCATGGGAATTAACTGGGATTTATGGGAAATAACGGGAATTAATCGGGAATGTTGGGGTTATTTATAGCAATTTTATTTACTTTGTCATAAACAGACATACTGTAAATATAAACATTTGCTTTGTCATAAGCAGACATGCAGGGAAACATTTCTAATACAAATTTTAAAAAAAGTTTCTGGACATTTTCCACCCCTTTGCAACCTTAGTTACACATGTTCCCTCTCTCTGGGAATTACCCCCAACATCCTCACTCACTCAACACCCCACCATCCTCACTCAACACCCCCACCATCCTCACTCACTCAACACCCCCACCATCCTCACTCACTCAACACCCCACCATCCTCACTCAACACCCCCACCATCCTCACTCACTCAACACCCCCACCATCCTCACTCAACACCCCCAACATCCTCACTCACTCAACACCCCACCATCCTCACTCACTCAACACCCCCACCATCCTCACTCAACACCCCCAACATCCTCACTCACTCAACACCCCCATCATCCTCACTCACTCAACACCCCCACCATCCTCACTCACTCAACACCCCCAACATCCTCACTCAACACCCCCACCATCCTCACTCACTCAACACCCCCATCATCCTCACTCACTCAACACCCCCACCATCCTCACTCACTCAACACCCCCACCATCCTCACTCACTCAACACCCCCACCATCCTCACTCACTCAACACCCCCACCATCCTCACTCAACACCCCCACCATCCTCACTCACTCAACACCCCCACCATCCTCACTCACTCAACACCCCACCATCCTCACTCAACACCCCCACCATCCTCACTCACTCAACACCCCCACCATCCTCACTCACTCAACACCCCCACCATCCTCACTCACTCAACACCCCCACCATCCTCACTCACTCAACACCCCCAACATCCTCACTCACTCAACACCCCCACCATCCTCACTCACTCAACACCCCCACCATCCTCACTCACTCAACATCCCCACCATCCTCACTCACTCAACACCCCCAACATCCTCACTCACTCAACACCCCCACCATCCTCACTCACTCAACACCTCCACCATCCTCCCTCACTCAACACCCCCACCATCCTCACTCACTCAACACCCCCACCATCCTCACTCACTCAACACCCCCATCATCCTCACTCACTCAACACCCCCACCATCCTCACTCACTCAACACCCCCACCATCCTCACTCACTCAACACCCCCACCATCCTCACTCACTCAACACCCCCACCATCCTCACTCAACACCCCCACCATCCTCACTCACTCAACACCCCCACCATCCTCACTCACTCAACACCCCACCATCCTCACTCAACACCCCCACCATCCTCACTCACTCAACACCCCCACCATCCTCACTCACTCAACACCCCCACCATCCTCACTCACTCAACACCCCCACCATCCTCACTCACTCAACACCCCCAACATCCTCACTCACTCAACACCCCCACCATCCTCACTCACTCAACACCCCCACCATCCTCACTCACTCAACATCCCCACCATCCTCACTCACTCAACACCCCCAACATCCTCACTCACTCAACACCCCCACCATCCTCACTCACTCAACACCTCCACCATCCTCCCTCACTCAACACCCCCACCATCCTCACTCACTCAACACCCCCACCATCCTCACTCACTCAACACCCCCATCATCCTCACTCACTCAACACCCCACCATCCTCACTCACTCAACACCCCCATCATCCTCACTCACTCAACACCCCCACCATCCTCACTCACTCAACACCCCCAACATACTCACTCACTCAACACCCCCACCATCCTCACTCACTCAACACCCCCATCATCCTCACTCACTCAACACCCCCACCATCCTCACTCACTCAACACCCCCACCATCCTCACTCACTCAACACCCAGTATCCTGTCTTCAGTCTCTTCTTTCAATGCCAGTACTCACCCTTCTTTCTTTCTTTCTTTCTTTCTTTCTTTCTTTCTTTCTTTCTTTCTTTCTTTCTTTCTTTCTTTCTTTCTTTCTTTCTTTCTTCCTTCCTTCCTTCCTTCCTTCCTTCCCTCCCTTCTCTCCTTCGTCCTCAGGCGCTCCAGAAAGCCAGCAACATCATCTGTGAGATCCGGGAGACTCATCTGTGGTAGCAGATCACTGATCAATCCTTACTGATCAATCCCTACTGATCAATACCTACTGATCAATACCTACTGATCAATCCCTACTGATCAATCCCTACTGCTCAATCCCCATTGATCAATCCCTACTACTCAATCCCTACTGATCAATCCCTACTGCTCAATCCCTACTGATCAACCCCTGCTGAGCGTGTGTGTTTTGAGAGTGTGTGACGGTTTACTTTAGGATGTGTGTATGGAAATACCACTGATCTCTCACTGCCATACGACCAGAACACATCAAGCCGTCCTCTCTGTCTGTCTGTCCGTCCTCTGGGGGACTTGGACCAGCCTAGTGTCTCTCTGTCTGTCCGTCTGTCCTCTGGGGGACTTGGACCAGCCTAGTGTCTCTCTGTCTGTCTGTCCTCTGGGGGACTTGGACCAGCCTAGTGTCTCTCTGTCTGTCCGTCCTCTAGGGGACTTGGACCCCCACCATTGTTTGTTACGTATCGGTTTGGGTCAATAGTTTGTGGTTGTTGATGTGTTTTTTATTATGTTTTGAGATTTCTGTATGATAGCACGTTTTGTTTGTGTACAGATGCATTTGTTTCAGTTGATATGGTGTCTATTTACAGAAGAGTGATTACAAATATCATCCCTCTCTGTCTGTATATCAATGTCCAAAAGCATTTGTATGTAAATCAGTCATCAGTTGGTCTGGTTCTACTCGCATCCCGATCTCATCTTCTGGAGAACCACAGAGGTGAAAACCCAACCCAGAACAGTGGATATTTACTACAATATAACGTTGGGAAAAATGTTATGGTAATCAGTTGAAGCCTGTACTAAATCAGTTTTATGTTTTGACGAGTGTCAGGTTTACATATCTTTCCGTCTGTACGGTTGCACTGTGTTTATACTGTAAACTATAGTGTCAATCCTTATACAAGGTAACGATGGCAACTGGCAAGAATTCTTCCCTACGTCTGTAGTGGGTAAACTAGTTCACATGTGGTACAAACCAAGGTTATAATAGTTAAGCTTTTTTCATTAGTTTTTATTTTTATATCGTTTTAACTTTTTGTTTTCAATTTCAGTTTAGTTTTGATTAGTTTAAAAGCAGGTTTGCTAGTTTAGTTTAGTTTTTATTTTTTGAAAATGCTTAGTTTTAGTTTCGTTTTTATTAGTTTCAGTATTAGTTTTCGTTTTTTTTTCTTCTGCGCTAGCCTGGTGAGACCATCCTGATCTCGTGAGCTCATGTTGTTTCACTCTGTGTGAAACAAACCATCTGGCGCATGTCAGGTTACTTCTGCGCAGGGGCACAGCTAAAAAAGATGGATTTCATAACCACCCAAAAGACTAGGCTTACGTATGAAGTGAAAAAGACTAAAACTAAGGACATTTTCTCTATAATTTTAGTTTATTTGAGTTAGTTTTTTTAAACACACAATACAGTTTTAGTTATTTATTTATTTTTTATTTTTTTTTTGTATCGTTTTTTTGTAAAGCGTAGTTTTTATTTTTATTTCAGTTAACTAAAATGTTTTTTCACACCTAGTTTCCGTTTTTTTGTTAGTTTTCGTTAACTATAATAACCTTGGTACAAACAAGGATAGCGCAGTGGGCGTCTGTGGCTCAGGAGGTAGAGCGGCTCGTCCAATAGGCTCTTTGCACAAGCTCCACTACTTCCTGAAACTCTACAGGCATATTTATTTCCTGTCCTATACCATTGGATGGAAGTGATTAATCAGGTGTGATCAGGTATGCCGCACACCTGATAAATCACTTCCATCCAATAGGACAGGACAGGAAATAAGGATGCCGGTAGAATTTTAGGAAGTAGTGGAGCTTGTGCAAAGAGCCTATGATCGCGGGGTCGGCGGTTCGAATCCCGGCTCCTCCTGACTACCTGTCGAAGTGTCCTTGGGCAAGACACTGAACCCCAGATTGCTCCCAATGAGCAGCTACCTTGCATGGCAGCTGCCGCCATTGGTGTGGGAATGTGTGTGTGAATGGGTGAATGAGAGGCCTCCATTGTAAAACGCTTTATAAGTGCAGTCCATTTACCATTTACCATAGTTCAGCCAGCTTGTCAGGAGTAGTACTGGAGGTATTTGCGCGGGGGGGGGCGGGGGGGGGGGTCCAACATTAAGCCAGGTATAGAGAAGAAGCGTAGGACCCATTTATGAACCAGAACCCTAACTCTAACTAGGTACAGATTCTCTGGAACCCTTGGGTTCTGCTGAGGTTCCGGAGGCAGACACGGGAGGTTCTCCACCACTGCCACCGAGTCGTCCTTGTCCACATGTCAGTCCAACCACATGGCAGGGACGCTGCAGGACAGAGAGACCAACACGGTCTCTGTCTGAACTCCGTGCATGCTGGGATGTCTTCTGAAGGTCCATCCCTTATTGTGGTACAGGCTCATCTTGTATAGCATGTTATGATCCGTTACCCACAGCGTTGCTTGATATTAGTGGATGTGTTGTCAGTACTCTCTTCCTTCCTGTGAATGACTGGGAATGATTTGAACCCTTATTACCTGGACCACAATATCTATTTTAACTGTAGATTTGTTCTCTAAGCCAAATGTCATGATGATGATGATGATGATGATGATGGTGATGATGATGATGATGATGATGCTCAGGAAGACGTGTGTTAAAGGACAAAAAAACTAGATTTGTTCTCTAAGCCAAATGTCGTGATGATGATGATGATGATGATGATGATGATGATGATGATGATGATGATGATGATGATGCTCAGGAAGACGTGTGTTAAAGGACAAAAACCATCCAACACTGACTTCTACAGTATGTGACCAGGGAGAGCACAGTGTATATTATTGTATATCTTTCGGAGAGTAGGGTGTGTGTATGTGTGTGTGTGTGTGTGTGTGTGTGTGTGTGTGTGTGTGTGCCTGCCTGTGCCTGCCTGTGTGTGTGTGTGTGTGTGTGTGCCTGTGCCTGCCTGTGTGCGTGTGCCTGTTTTTTTCTGAATGAAAGTGATTTGTGTTTTCTTTTTAATATAATTTAAATGTGTTATGTTATATCATTGCCAACTGACTGTAAGTGCTTGCCTGTCAATATTTGTTATACATATTGATTAAATGAGATATGAGGGAATCAATAAAGAACATTGTCTTGTGTCTCAATCGGATGAGTTTGTTAGGAATCACCGACAGTTGTACAAACACGATACGTGAGGTGTGGATTCTTCCAGACGGTTTATACTGTAGTCTTCCAGAAGTTTCCATACAGGCCTAGTCAGTAAACTGAATGAGATTCACAACAGTCGTGTTCAACTCAAATTCTATTCATAGCATTCATACATTTCCCATGATGCTTTAAGAGTGACGTGGCACTGAGGAGGTGTTTGTGGTTCAGTCTAGCAGTCTCACCAGGGGGAATGTGAAGAGGGTGTTGTGTTCCTGAGACCGGTTTTGTGTTTCTGTAACCCCCTTGGCCCCATCTGGTTCCCTCGCTGGGTGGAACTCCCCTGGTAATCGAGGAGGCTGGAGAGAATCTTAATGCCAGACTTGTCTGAAATGCTGCCATTTTAGGAACACAATCGATGGCCTGGCGTCTGTGTGTGGGTATGCTGAAAGTCTAAAACATTTATTTGGGAAGTGGATGTGTACTGGGGTGGTTAGAAGCTATCGTCGTATCACCACTAAAATTATAAAATCACACATCGGAACTGAATAAACTAGTGTAATGCATCAGGGTAATGGTATGTGTACCTTTAATGTACATTAATTATTGATCTGTCATATAATCCCATTTGGGATGTGCCACACTAGTTGCATTAAGGAAAAATAAAAATGCATTCATTCATCCATCCATTCATTCATCCATTCATCCATTCATTCATTCATTGTACAGTACTGAATCCAGTAGTCCAGGAAGCAGCTACACCTGTGAGAACTTGTGGTGAGAATGTCCTCATACTGTTCCCCAATGACTGAGTCTATTCCATGCACTGATACATAACTACATAAGGATTGATCAATCTATTCAATCTAATTTCTTTTATGAACAAATATAATATATAATACAGCTGTTCCTTCTTAATTCAGGGAGTGTGTCAGATTGAATGACCATGCGCTTTAACTGTTGCAAATAAGGAAGGAAGTGGTTGTGGAAAAGGAAGATAAAGATATGTATGTAGACTCGCACTCGGGTTTGATTGATATGGCCTGCGCCTCGTCTCCCATTGTATCCAGTTACTCTGATCACCCTGTAACAGCCCCCCCCCCTCTCCTCACAAAGCCCCCGACTGGACCGTACCATCCTACCCCTCTGGAATCCGGCGGGGGGACTCTAGGGCCTCGCTAATAACAACCGTCCCATGTTTATCACCTGTGTGTCGTTAAACAGACGGAGCGGGGTCAGTCTTCTGTCCGTCTCGTCTTCACGGCGGTGAGAGGACTCCGTCCCGTCCGTTGGGAGTCGGTGTGCCGGTGGGAGTGAGCCGCCCTCCCCTCCGCTGTGCTTGTGGTGATCCAGTCAGAAGAGGACGCTGAACAAAGCCGGAGAGCTGCTGGGGAAGTGGAAGAGCTGACTCTGTCGCCTGGACAACCATGCAGGCATAGAGGATGGGGGGGGAGAGAGAAGACTAAATCAATAGGCTACTTTATGATTTCTTCCAGATAGGATTCATGAACAGTGAATTATGTCATTTTTGGGGAGTCTATTGTGTTGTCCCTTCCCTGTAAACTATGAAAATAAAACGGAGATCAACAGAAAATCAAGTAGACATCAAGAGACTTAAGTTAGAGATGTAAGATCAGAGCAGGTTCGCAGGTTCAGAAGAGCCACGGGGTTTAACGCATCACCACGTCTCCAACAGCATCTCAGGTAAGAGACTCTCTATCTACCACAATTGGGGATGTGATTAGATTTGGATACAAAAACACACAACTATCAAATTCCTGTAGAGGGGAACTGAACATCATTCGTGCCCCTTATTGACAAAACATAATAGACAGTTGAAGGTATTCCAATTACTCTCAGGTAGATAAAGAAGTTTCTCACACTGTGCGTTCATATTTTCTAGAGAAACCGATTGATACGCGCAGAAACACCAAGCGATACATGACAGACAGCCTTAAGTCCAGTTCACTGCTATTACTGCCTTTTATCCAGTGAAGTGAGTGAAATTGCTTTAAAGATCCACAAATCTGTGTTTTGCCACACACATGTATAGGGAGGATGTGAGCAGCTTGTGTGTGTGTGTGTGTGTGGGGGGGGGGGGGGGGGGATGCACTGTTTGCAAAAAATATCCAACACATCTCAATGAATAGCTAGAAATAGAGCTTGTGAGAATGAGAAGTCTCCACAGTTGAACCACAGCAATCAAGGACTCACCTTCTCTAGTGATCTGCTCAGCGCGCTCATACATAAGCAATGTCCCCTGGCAGCTCACTTTAAACGATATGATATGCTCTGTGGATTCCCACCGATGGAAGTGTGGGGCAGAAGACAGAGGATATACATATTGGATGAGATGGAGGGGAAACGGTGTAGAGGGGGGGGGAGGGGGTGGAAGACTATTTTTAGCGGCTGTCAGTAAGGAAGGTTACAAGATCTTACACCTTTTCACAAATACGCACGCGCGTGCGCCATGCACGCACACGCACATGCATACAAATGCAGACATTAACACACACACACACAGAAACACACACACGCGTACAGCAGGAGACTAATGAAAGCAGCCTGGCCCTGTTAGCTCAGGTGTGATGGCAGGACGCTGACAGACAGGCTCGCGCCGTGCTGGGAGCGTTTAGAGCGCGCTCACCTTTTACACCGCCTGAACACCGGGATCCTGAACACCGGGAGCCTGAACACTCAGCCCTGAACACTCAGCCCTGAACACTCAGCCCTGAACACTCATCCCAACACTGCAAACACACCGACACCAGTGTAAGAAGCCAACACATCAGTGCTCTGCGTTCCTGTTAACCCCCTCCCGTTGACCCAAAAGGTACACTGTCACTTTCAGTGTGGGGGACTGTTTCTTTGTTCACAGACAAGGGTGCGCATATTGTGCTCATGCACGTCTTTTGTCTCCACATTTAAAATGACTAAGAAGCGGGTATATCAGCCCGATACGAGCAATCATATTGTTAATAAACATTATCGAATCAGTTCCTTTCTGCTGCGCATAATCTGCAGATGAAAAGAACCTTTGGACAAAAGAAGGGACATTTGTGAGGATTGGTTGGTGCAGAGAGAGTGACACTGGTGCACTAAGAAGCCACCACGAGGGTAGAAGCGTCTATTGTCCACGCAGACACCCCCCCCTGTCAAATGACCTTCTATTTTTAACTCAACACCTGCACCGATGAAATGGACTCTCTTGCACCCAAGCATTGAGAAAAAATAGAAACATCAAACCATTTTTGGCAGCTTGTAAACACATTACACATTCAGGGCTAGGCTCTGCATGCATTATACCGTGCGGTTGCTCCCATAATTAATGTACATCTCTTGTATCTGGCAGAGCAGATAGCTGAGACTCACCAAGACAAGACAGGGATATCCCAGGAGCCTGTCACAAGGAAACTGCTCACAGCAGATGTCTTGAATAGTGAAGGCCCGAGCATAACTTTGTACATGTGTAGCTTTAAGTGTGGGTGTGTGTGCGTAATTGTGCACTCAGCAAACAACCGCACACATCGCTGCCTTAATACGAGTCTGCATAGCGGTCTTGGTGAGGGCGTACAATGTGTGGGAGGGAGGTATAGGAGAGCCAGATGGAAATGAAAAAGGTAGGCAGCCATACCTGATTTAAATCACCATGAATATTAAACGGAACACCGTGCCCTTTTATCAGAGATGTGCAGCTGACCACCCTTTGTTAGGAGAGTAACAAAGCAACAAAGTGTATCGAATGTACCTTTCACTCTTCACCTCCCCTCCCTCTTTCTTCTCCTCCACCTCCCTCTCCTCTCCTCCACGCCTCCCTCATTTCCTCCTTCCCTAGCTCTCCTCTCGACTCCCTCGCTAACCTTTCTCCTACGCTCAATCTCCCTCCCTCTCTCTCCATCTCTCTCTCCCTCCCTCTCTCTCCATCTCTCTCCCCCTCCCTCTCCACCCCTCCCTCCCCCGATAAACACATTCACTACTTAATGAGTTTGTCCTCAGGGGGAGCTGGAGAGACACAGATGTTGTCACAGTGTAGAAGACAGATGTTGGGCCACTCTCTGTCAGACATTGATGGGGTCCTTCTCTGTGCCGGATCACGGCGTGGTTCTAACAGAACCGGCCCGGTGGTTCTGCGCATCCGCTTGAATAAATCGTACTCGCCGCTAACGAGGCGCAACTGAGAAACATGATCGCGATGCCGCCATGACCCCGTCTGTGGTGACGGGTGACGGATGCCTGCAACAGGTTCTCCAAACTAATTAGTGATGGATGGATGCGTCCTAGACCCACGCTGAGACGAGATATGGAGATTCAGCTTCCTCTCCCCGAACCACCTCGTTGACCTCGGAGCTCCGTTCCAAAGATAGCAGATGATGTGCCAGTCTGAAATGTGCATGACTTATGCAAATTGATTTAAAAACACCCGCAGTATCCTGTGTTCAGACGGACAAAACACTCACATCCCACACCTCTCCGTTTCCCTCCACACTCCTGTCCTCACCTCAGTAATTAGAAGAGTGAGATGATTTAATTAGCTGCAGCTCAGACGAACACGGCCTGACTACTGATATTGAGAAAGCTGCTGAGGAAACACTGGAGGAAATATCGGTCTGCTCGCCCTGACGGAGCGAGTGAGAAGAATTAAATACCCCGGGGGCCCCAGAGGAAGCTGCGTCCGCCTCGTAAATTCTCCCCTTGACTTCTCTGGGTCCGAGGTGGGGAAGCGGTTGTTAGAGACAGATTTATGTGCCGTGCCCTTGCCGGGCGCACATTGAAAGTAACCCGGACCCCCAGCGATGACCGGTGTGTAAATCACCCGGAGTTGATGCCTTGTACAAGGACAATAGACTCCTGGTGAGTGATGATGTAGAGATGTTTCTTTTTGACAGGTGCTGTCATGGAGTTGGAGGACGAGCCGTTGATATTTCCCACCAGCTGGGAAGGGGAGGAAGAGGAGGATGAGGAGGAGGAGGAGGGGGAGAGCCGGGCGGCAGGGAACAGCGAGGTGTGGGGCGTGTGGAGGGCGGTGGGCTGGCTGTACACCCGGCCCTGGGCGAGCGGCCTGGTGCTGGGGATGGGCGTCCTGCTACCCTGCGCTCTCTCCGCCTACATGTACCTCTACTGCCCCCCGCTGGACATCGACCTGTCCTACAGTGCCTTCGAGGTTCACAGCCACTTCTCGGCCGAGCGCTTCGACGCCCTCGCCATCGCCGTAAAGACTCAGCTGGGGTCCTGGGACCGACCCAGGCGCGAGGCGGACGACCGTGACGCCACCGCTCTCCGGGACCTCCTGCTGGGGCAGCTGGGGAAACGGGGGGGCG
This sequence comes from Borostomias antarcticus, assembly GCF_949987555.1. Lineage (NCBI taxonomy): Eukaryota > Metazoa > Chordata > Actinopteri > Stomiiformes > Stomiidae > Borostomias > Borostomias antarcticus. The sequence continues at coordinate 2,122,923 of NC_140256.1, forward strand.
GGGCGTTCGGAAGGGCGAACGACGGGGGGGCGAACGCCACGTCTCTGGAAGACATCGCCCTCCGAGGGACGCCTCGCCCGAAAAGAGATGTTCCCGCGAGCGCCCCGGGGCGATCGGAGGGCGGATCGAGGCGGGGCGAGACGGCGGGGTACGACGGGACGAGGGGCGGCACAGCGGGGGGCGGGGCGAGGAAGCAGGATGGAAACTCCACCATCTTAAGGACACCTGCTCATAGTGAGACCCCAGGGGGAGTGGGAGACAGAGGGAGACCTCTTTCCAGAGAGCGCCGGTCTCCCTTTACCTACTCCTACCAGCAGAGCCAGGCCGTGTGGAGGATGGAGCTGGTGTTCGTCGCCCAGGGCGGGGACGACCGCAACATCTTCACCCCGGAGCGCCTCCGCGCCATCCACCGCGTGGAGCGCCTGGTCACGCGACACCCCCAGTTCCAGCAGTTCTGCTGGAAGCCCCTGGAGATGCTGAGAGATCTTCCCCTGGGTCCCTCGTACTGCTCCCCTCCCAGCTCCCTGCTCTCCTACCTGTTCCCCAGCGAACGCGCCGGAAAGATCTACTACGACGGCACGGGCGCCGACCTGGCCGACATCCACGGTAAGCACCTGTATCGTTTTTCAGAGGCCATCGCCGCAAATGAGAACGTGTCCTCGGTCAAGCCTCGTTAAACGAAGGTCGCCGAGCTGCTTGTCTTTTTCGGGTCATTAGCTGCAGCTTTGTGACTTTGATCGTTAGTGTCGTCTGTGTCGGCAGGTGCTCTGAGTCTGGCTATGACCCACCCTCAGTTCTACTGGTACGTGGACGAGAGTGTGTCCCCAGAGCGGCTGTCGTCCACGCTCCTGCGCAGCG
>NC_140256.1:2128780-2136280 GCF_949987555.1 Borostomias antarcticus
CGAAAGAAAAAAAGAAAGAAAAAAGAACGAAAGAAAGAACGAAAGAAAGAAAGAAAGAAAGAAAAAATGAAAGAAAGAAAGAAAGAAAGAAAGAAAGAAAGAAAAAAAGAAAGAAAGAAAGAAAGAAACACAGCCTCCCCTCACCCCCCTCTCTGCCCCCCCCCCCAGGCTCCTGTGACTCAGACTCAGATGCGACCATCCTGTCCCTGGAGCCCGCCCCCTCCCCTCCGGAGCACGGCGGCGTGGGGGTGGTGAGCGCTGGACTCCAGCGGGCGCTGAGGCGCTGGGTGGCTGAGCCCGCTGTGAGGAAACGCAAAGCCGTGTTAGGTAAGCCTGAGGGGAACGGGCCTCATGAAGTATTCATACGACCTTTAGAGACTCGCTTCCATCGATTCGCCCTCACATCAGTCGTCATCCGTCTCTCCCTCATCCGTCTCTCCCTCATCCGTCTCTCCCTCATCCATCCATCCCTCATCCGTCCATCCCTCATCCGTCTCTCCCTCATCCGTCCATCCCTCATCCATCTCTCCCTCATCCGTCCATCCCTCATCCATCTCTCCCTCATCCGTCCATCCCTCATCCATCTCTCCCTCATCCGTCCATCCCTCATCCGTCTCTCCCTCATCCGTCCATCCCTCATCCGTCTCTCCCTCATCCGTCTCCCTCATCCGTCTCCGTCATCCGTCTCTCCCTCATCCGTCTCTCCCTCATCCATCTCTCCCTCATCCATCCATCCCTCATCCGTCTCTCCCTCATCCGTCCATCCCTCATCCGTCCATCCCTCATCCGTCTCTCCCTCATCCGTCCATCCCTCATCTGTCTCTCCCTCCTCCATCTCTCCCTCATCCGTCCATCCCTCATCCGTCTCTCCCTCATCCGTCTCTCCCTCACGCCATCAAGCTGGTTCCTCCGGTTCTGCGTTCTGTCTGTCGGCCCTCACAGGTGTGTGTCCTGGTTCTGCTGTGTCCTCACAGGTGTGTATGTCCTGGTTCTGCTGTTTCCTCACAGGTGTGTGTGTCCTGGTTCTGCTGTGTCCTCACAGGTGTGTGTGTCCTGGTTCTGCTGTTTCCTCACAGGTGTGTATGTCCTGGTTCTGCTGGTGTCGGCGGGCTGCTGTTGCCTCCTGAGACCGGCCACACACGCCCCGCTGTTGTTCCGACCCGACACCAACCTCCAGACGCTGCTGGGCCTTCGCAACAACCTCAGCGGTCAGGGCATCTCCTGCCTCATGTGCTCCGGTAAGACCTCGTCCACTAAGACATCCAAAAATAACGCTCATCTGTGCCCTCGTCTTTCACGTTTCTCATGGATGGATGGATGTTAGAATGTATGTATGTATGTGTGTGTGTGTGTGTGTGTGTGTGTGTGTGTGTGTGTGTGTGTGTGTGTGTGTGTGCGTGCGTGCGTGTATGGATGTAGTACTTATTTTTTTGTTTGTCAAATGTGCGTACTATGTTATGTGTTACATGTGAGCTGTGTGTCGCAAGACCAATTTCAGCATCGCTGACAATAAAGTTCTATGGTATCGTATCATCTTGGGAGAATTTAGGCAGAGGTGTGTTCCACTAATGTAATTGTGGGGGAGTTTTCCCTTTTGAGGTCATTATTTGCATCCAGAATAGCAGAGATTAGCATGCATGCTAAAGATGAGAACTCGTGCTTCTTTTGGAGAAAGAGAGTGCATTATATTAGGGGTGGTAAACATGACTCAACATTTCAAATTTCAATGTTTTTGACCTCCCTGCTGTTTTGGTGACTCTTGAGTTCAAAATTGATTGTAATTTTACTGATTTTGTGGGAGGCAGGACAGTTGAGGTCAGTCAGCGCAAAACCATTTCTAAGTGCACTCATAATAAGAACCCAGTCAGGCCTCATGCTGGAGTTGTGTGTAGCGTGTGGGGTGCCTGACAAAATGACTGATCCTCAAAGGGACTTGATGGCTCGCTGAGTTTGTTCTCATCATGAACAGAGGAACAACACTGTGACTAATACAGGAACATGGTTAAATAGCGATTGGTGTGAGTGCTGTGAGTACAGACACATAAAAGAGCAATACTAAGTAGGGTGGGGGAGAGGGGTTTTTATGGCGAGGGTGAGGGGGTAAAGCCTTTCCTTCTTAATGGGCAGGATGCTACGGCTGCGTGCCCACACAGGCCCGCCTCACCCGCTGCTCCGGCACCAATGAGACCCAGGAGAAATTACCCATCATGCAGCAGCCCGGCAGTAGCTTGAAGAGGTAGACGGTCTCACGCAGAGGGACGGAGGCCAGCGGCAAGTACGCTGTACGCCCCCCTGTGGTGTCTGGAGCTGGAAGGTTCAAGTACGCTGTACGCCCCCCTGTGGTGTCTGGAGCTGGAAGGTTCTAGTTCACTAATTATTATAAAACAACAAATGAAACCAAAACCAAGCCTTCAAACGCTGGTATGCCGACAGAAGCCAGTCTTTGATGGATTTAAAGGAGTAGTAAAGGGAAAAGGCATGTTTAGACCCATTTTAAGGTTACTTATGATCATATACAATGGTTCAAATCAAAACCTTGACAAAACTAGCACTTTTGAGAAAGTCTGATAATTGCTCTACCACCGTTTAGGTCATACAATGGATGTGGGTGGGCACCGTGAAAAATCTTTCAAAAACATGTTAAACTCTCAATTTCAAAGACAAGAAACTCACCGAGCGGGTAATTGGTGTTCTGACATCAAATTTGCCGCAAAGTATGAATCCTGTAGGGTTTTATTGATCATTTTATGAAATCCGTTGACTTGTATTGACGCGACCATTGTAGATGTGTAGATGTGTAGATCAATCCGCAGAGGGGATTCAGGAAGCGGAACTACTTCAAGGCATTGCGCGAGATCGGAATCAGTTCAAGCGGAAGTTTACACACGTATGTGCTGCGACTAAATAGTTATATGCTAAATATTTAAAAAAGCCTTTCCAGATGAACTAGAATCTTACTTTATGGAGAATTATATGTCAGAACGCCAACTAACACCTCGGTGAGTTTCTCGGTGAGTTTTCTTGTCTTTGACCAAAACGGTGGTAGAGCAATTATCAGACTTTCTCAAAAGTGCTAGTTTTGTCAACGTTTTGATCTGAACCATTGTATATGATCATAAGTAACCTTAAAACAGGGCTAAACATGATTTTCCCTTTACTACTCCTTTAAGAGGAATCCCAAGTGTATACGACCCATGCGCTTTCTACGTTTCCCATCAGAGAACTTACTGGGGAACCAGTGAAAAGGCTAAAAATTCAAACTGGGAGCCGTTAGATGTTGATGTCGGGATCGGAGGTTATTAAATCTCTCGGGGAAACAGGGCAGGTAAAGAGTCTGTGACGCAGTGGGAGCTGAGGGCATTTTTCCTGTGGAAAGAAAAGTGGATCAACCTCCTCTGTCGTGCGCTGGTGGGGGCATCCGTCTGTACATAACAACAGACAATATAGAGAGACATACTTTCACAGCAAGAATCAGTTATAGGGCAAGTTATCAAACACAGTTGCACTGACCAAGAGAACTGGTTTCATCGTCTTTTAAAATGGATTTAAATTCACCCAGTGTGATCAATCCTGGCAATTTCAGGTGCTAAACACGAAGAACGTCACGCTGTTACTCTAAGTCGTGCAACCTTGTGCTTGTTCCCGTAGGTGCGTTTATGGAGAAGCCCCACTCACTGCACAGTCCATCCCACGCCGGTCTATCGGGATCCGGGTTTCGCTCCTACCAGCGTGGCCAGGACGCCTCCAACTCAGCCCCCCAGAGCCCAATTAAGCCACGTTCTACCTCCAACACAACAGGTAGCTGAGTCTACCCTCACCGGCGCAGCGCCAGAACCTCGTTATGTTCTCAACCTGTGATTGCTTTCATTCCAGGGCCTCTGCTAACGGTGTACATCTCTAAGCTGGAGACGGGCGCCTCCATCGCTCTCTACCGCTTCTCCCTAAACGCCAGTACGCCCTCCCCTTGGAAAGCCCTTGGCGCCGGGCATGGGGACGTGCCGTCTTTTCAGGCAAGGAGAATTATCCGTCTCCGCCTCACCGCTCGTCTCGTACGTCAGCCGAGTCGTAGCTCACGAGCCGTGACTAATCCGATCTCCCCGTACAGGCCTATAGCGGAGCGCACAGCAACTACAGCACACGGATGACGGTGTGCGCATCCCGCGTGCTCCGCCCTCATCCTCGCTGGATGATCACCTCCCAGTCATGTGACCCGCGCCACGGCTGGAGGTCAGAGTTCAGCTTCTATGTGGCTTCAACACGGCAGCAGCACAGCAGGTGAGGGGAGCGAATCAGAGAACAGCATATCGGTCTGTTGGTGGCGTCGACCGGCGTAGACGTTGACGAAGCTTGCCTTCCCAGGACGCTGTACTTCGCCCAGCACAAGCTGAGCCCTCACCCTAGCCGAGTGTGCGCCGAGCCCCCCGGCTGCGTGATCGGCTCTGGGCCTGACGGACCCACCAAGGGCACCTTCTACACCCCCCTCCCCAGTAAGTGAGAAGTCCAACAGCATCATCAGTACCACACAGCTTATCAAAGTGCACAAGAGACAATCTCATTATTCAGCTTTGGAATAAACCTATATAAATATAGGTTATATAATAATATATATAAATAAACATCCTCTCTAATTCAGTCTCATGGGGCGCCCCGGTAGCTCACCGGGTAAGGCGTGCACCATATGAAGGCTAGTCCTTCGCGCGGCGGACCCGGGTTCGATTCCCGGCTCGAGTCCTGTTCCGCATGTCCTCCCCTCTCTCTCTCTCCCACATTTGCTGTCTCTCTACACTGTCCTATATCATAAAAAAAATAAATCTGAAAAGCCCTAAAAATTATTTAAAAAAAAAAAAGAGACAATCTCATTATTCAGCTTTGGCGTCTGCTGAACATGCTGTAAATATGAGTCTATGAAAGCTAATGAGTGACTCTTTCTCAATGTGTCTCATAGACGCCACAGTCACAACACAATCCAAGACCTTGGGCTTCAACCCCTGTGACGGAGGTGGGTGTGGCCAGCCGGCAGTGCGCCCTCTGGTGGATACAGGGGCCATGGTGTTTGTGGTGTTTGGAATTCTGGGAGTCAACCGTACCCAACGCACGGACAACCATGTGATTGGGGACATGGTGAGGATAAAACACAATTATTTAGTTGTCAAATGGTAGTGCTCTGGTATTGATTTTCTCGTGCTATTTTCTCCAAAGGGCAGCGTTATATTGGATCCCAACTTTGACATATTTCAAGAGATTGGGTACCTCTGCAAAATCTGCAAAGCCATCAGTGCGAATAAAAAGTTGGTGAAGCCAGGAGGAGCTCAGTGTCTTCCCTCAGGTAACAGCCACAGAAACACAAATGACAGCTTTTTTTAAACGATTCCTGTCCCCTCCATCTGTCTTTGACTCTCTCATCCTCTTCTCCCAGGAAACAAGCTGTCATCCATTCTGCCTCTTCTTCACCCTGACTGTCACTCACTCCCCGAGCCAAACCTTCTGCCAGGACAGCTGTCCCATGGAACTGTGGGGATGTTCGCTGGCAAGGTGCACTGGCTCTCCATGGCCTTTGAATCCGTAAGTGCCACTGTATTTATCGGGATATACATCATCATTAATGGGGCGGCTGTAGCTCAGTTGGTAGAGTGGGTCGTTCAGTGATCGAAGGGTCAGTGGTTCAAATCCCAGCTCCGACTGTCCACATGTGGACACGAAGTGTCCTTGAGCAAGACACCTAACCTCAAATTGCTCCCAATGAGCAGGTTAGCACCTTGCATGGCAGCTACCGACATTGGTGTGTGAATGTGTGTGTGAATGGGTGAATGAGAGGCCTTTGTAAAGCGCTTTGAGTGCCGCTAAGGTGGAAAAGCGCTATATAAGTGCAGTCCATTTACCATTTACCATTAATCAACCACATTATACTCCAGGTCTTTGCCAGTGACAGTGACATACTGTACTTCTTATGCTGTCTGTTTCCAAGACAACGTACAAGGGAAAATCGTCCTTCCAGACTCATTCAGACTTCCTTCAGTGGGAGACCTTCCTACAGGAGCAGCTTTCAGCCCTCCCACAATCCTCCGCTCTTCGGCGAGGGTTCCAGACATGCGAGCACTGGAAACAGATCTTCATGGAAATCATAGGCGAGTAGAGAGACGTCGGACAGTCAATATTGCAACTGTAGGGATGGTTTATTCATCTCAAGCCCTGTTGTGACTCTTCCCTGGCGGGGTGTAGGTGTGGAGAGCGCCCTCTGCAGTCTGCTACTGTCCCTGGTCATCTGTGTGGCAGCCGTGTCGGTCTTCACAGCCCACCCCCTCCTCCTGCTCCCCATTCTCCTCACCATCCTGGGTAAGACGTTGACATCTTCCAACCCTGGTTGGTATTCTATAGGGACATTGAGATCTTCCAACCCTGGTTGGTATTCTATAGGGATGTTGAGATCTTCCAACCCTGGTTGGTATTCTATAGGGACATTGAGATCTTCCAACCCTGGTTGGTATTCTATAGGGATGTTGAGATCTTCCAACCCTGGTTGGTATTCTATAGGGACATTGAGATCTTCCAACCCTGGTTGATATTCTATAGGGACACTGAGATCTTCCAACCCTGGTTGGTATTCTATAGGGACATTGAGATCTTCCAACCCTGGTTGGTATTCTATAGGGATGTTGAGATCTTCCAACCCTGGTTGGTATTCTATAGGGGCATTGAGATCTTCCAACCCTGGTTGGTATTCTATAGGGACACTGAGATCTTCCAACCCTGGTTGGTATTCTATAGGGACGTTGAGATCTTCCAACCCTGGTTGGTATTCTATAGGGACACTGAGATCTTCCAACCCTGGTTGGTATTCTATAGGGACGTTGAGATCTTCCAACCCTGGTTGGTATTCTATAGGGGCATTGAGATCTTCCAACCCTGGTTGGTATTCTATAGGGACGTTGAGATCTTCCAACCCTGGTTGGTATTCTATAGGGACACTGAGATCTTCCAACCCTGGTTGGTATTCTATAGGGACACTGAGATCTTCCAACCCTGGTTGGTATTCTATAGGGACACTGAGATCTTCCAACCCTGGGTGGTATTCTATAGGGGGAAATTGTCCAAGAATTCAGTGCAGACTGAGATTCTATCACAGAGAGTCACTGTGAATAAGAAACATTTCTTGACGGCCCCAAGCTAGATGTTGTACACCTTTGCCTGGGGGCTTTTCTTCTTCTTCTTCCTCTTCTTCCTCTTCTTCCTCTTCTTCTTCTTCTTCTTCTTCTTCTTCTTCTTCTTCTTCTTCTTCTTCTTCCTCTTCGTGTGGGTTTCCATGTTTCTCTCCCCCCAAGGCTCGGAGCCGAGGGGCTATCCTTTTCCCACCCCGAGCCTGGGTGAAGGGGTCACCCGGGCTATATATCCAGGCACACCTCCAGCCTGGGTGAGAGGTCACCCGGGCTATATATCCAGGCACACCTCCAGAAGCCACGTCACCGTTTTACTATGTGTTACTGTGAATCCAGGGGTGATCTG
>NC_140256.1:2141280-2146280 GCF_949987555.1 Borostomias antarcticus
GGCCGAAGGTCTCCGAGCGTCAGGCTGGCGTCTTCCCTGGGGGCCCCTACGCTTGCCCCCCTGCCCCGCGCGGCCCCTCCTGGCCCCCGCTGGTCACTTGCGCGAGTGCAGTGTGTCCTGGAACTTGGTGCTGGTGTAACGGACGTGGAAGCCCTTCTTGTTGATCGTGTCGTCGGAGCGGAACTTGATGACGATGGAGTCGCCGGCGGAGTAGATCTCTTCAGGGGGCTGTGGGAGGGGAGAGAACACAGATGGGAGTTAATAGCTGTCACTTCCTGGCTCTCTAACAACACAATTAAAACCAACTGCCATCCTAAAAATACAAACTGAGGGGGAAAAAAGGTGGCTGAGGCTGTAAGACTGACACTTATATTCTCTAATAAAATGCTCTAAGACAATTCCCCCTCTTCTTTACAACTCCATGCAATCAGTTTGGTGTTTAAAAGAGAGCTGGGTAGATGGAAGTAGTCCCTTTGATAGTGAGAGTATTATGTTCCCTCCCGAGTCTGCTAGCGCTGAAGTAGAGGGTCGGTTGAGCCGTGGGGTTTATTATTATGTGTTAAATGAAATCAAACTGTTCTCTGACCTAAGGAACTAACGTTTCAATTCCCCCGGGGAACGTATTGTTCCAGCTACTGTCCAGGCCCCAGAGCTCCGGCTGATTGGTTCTCTGTTACAGTTCAGCGCCGGAGACCCTGATTGGCCACCGGTAGCCCGGGAGGGGGGGAAGGGGGGGGGTGGCGCCCTGCTCTTATCGAGCTGCACGGCTACAGAAGCAATGGCCTCAGTCCCGGAGGAACACATTAACTTTAGCAAAGCCATTAATTCCCGAGGATGGAGCGGAAATCTTTAGAGCCCTAAGGCCTTTATCTAAATCTCAAGCACGCATCACCGGCACACACTGGTAAAGGTTATTCAATTGCAGCTAATCCTTAAATGGTTGTGAAAGTGTTTTAATTCTGCCCGGCGGTAATATAAAAGCAGAACTGAGAAGCGCCTACAGCCGTGATAAGACTCTTTTTGTCTGTCAGAAAGAGGCCAAGCGAGAAGCTGAAGATGTGAGTGAGTTCACCCCTGAGCCACAGTAGCGTCCGAGTCTGGGAGACTTGGTGTCCGCCCCGTCAAAGAGCTCCATGTAGTCGTAACCACAGTCGGCCTCCTCCTCGATCTCAAACGTCTGGAAAATGAGCTCCACCCCGTAGCCCTTCTCAGCGGCGATCACCCACTGACAGTCGGACGCTCCGGGGTAGTTATTATCCCCGAACTGGGCGTGCGAGAACAGGTCTTTGGTCTTGACCTCGGCCTTCAGGCGACCTCCGCACTCTGCGGATAAAACGTGTGGGCGGCGACTATTAAAGAGGAAGTCACAGCGGTCGTATTTGATTTCCTGCTGAGCGAGCGTGTTTGCGGTGACGTACCTGCGGTGTGAGACGCCTCGAAGCCTTTCTTCTGGACCGAGTTGTCAGAGAAGAAGCGGATGAACAGTTTGTTGGCGCTGGACAAGATGGGCGGCGGCTTCTTGGTGCCGCAGAAGCGTCCCAGGCTGGGCGCCTTGCCGTCCCGGCCGTCGTAGATCTCGATGTGGTCATAGGCGCATTCCAGGTGGGCCTCCATGTCGATCTCGTTGAAGGACTGGAACAAACGGTAAATGGTAAACAGACTGCACTTATATAGCGCTTTTCCACCTTAGCGGCACTCAAAGCGCTTTACAATGGCCTCTCGTTCACCCGTTCACACACACCAATGGCGGTAGCTGCCATGCAAGGTGCTAACCTGCTCATTGGGAGCAATTTGGGGTTAGGTGTCTTGCTCAAGGACACTTCAACATGTGGACAGTCGGAGCTGGGATTCGAACCGCTGACCCTTCGATCACTGAACGACCCGCTCTACCAACTGAGCTACAGCCGCCCCTAAAGCACCGGGGGTCACTCGTGTTAGCGTGGGTCCTGGGATTATTGACTAAATGAAGGTCGATGCACTACACCTATGCACTACACCCTTTAAGTCCCATCATGATGAGCTCACACATAGAAATATGCAATCGCTCTTTGACTGGACATGATAAAACAAGTGGGAGAAATTGCGTATTAAAACATATTATATTTGTATTAGATAAAGACATTATAACAACACTGTCAACACTGTCTACACAGGTGATATTGCTACGTTCAGAGCAAAGTCCCAAGTGGGTTTCACAGTTCATCCACCCCTGAAAACACACACACACACGTGAGATGTACTGTAGCTAAAGACCATGGAGGAAGCTCTATGGGGACACATACGATTTTGATGCGGTGGCCGGCGGTGGTGGAGAGCGCCCATGTGCAGGCCTTCTTGCTGGGGTATTTATCCGGCCAGTTGGGGCTGGTGATGGTGCCCGTCACGCTGTTCACCGTGTGATCACAGCCGGCTGCAAAGACAACATCCACAGAGTCAACAGGGCTCGTCTGCATCGGTACGGCACATCACGGGCAAACCGCCGGTCCAAACGAGGAGCTCCACTGTTGTTCTTGGCGCAGGGGAATGTCTACTGGCTCGCCCGTGACTAATGAGGCACCCCCTAAAAATAACCTCCCCAGCGCTGACCAGCGGAAACAAGTAGAACCACTATCAACGGGCCCGTGGGTGTCCAGATTCAAGATTTCTTTATTGTTTACGTCCTTCATACAGGTGTAAGTAAGTATACAAGTTGTCCCGTCACTCCGAGGCCCCTGCGGTCGATCGACACGGTCACGGCTCTTCTCTGTCCTGACCCCGCAGTGGTGGAACGAACTGCCCACTGACGTCAGGACAGCAGAGTCGCTGCCCATCTTTCGTCGCAGGCTCAAAACTCTCTTCAAGAAGTACTACAACGATCCTCCCTCTTAAGCACCTATTGTATTTTTAGTTTGCTATTCTTGCACTTTGCCTTCAGCACTAGATTATGCTCTTAGTCACTTGTTTTAGAAAGGAGATGCACTTGTGAGTTCTGGCAAGTAGTAGTACATCGTCTTTCCCTACGTTAAATGCAATTATTGTTAGTTGCTTTGGATAAAAGCGTCGGCTAAATGACTAATGTAATGTAGTAATGTAATGTAACAGATGCGTGGGTTCTGGATGGTTCTACAGTAGCGATCGGTTCTTACCTTCTTTACAGTCGTGCTTGTTCTCGTGAAGCACGAAGCCGCTCCGGCACTGGCAGCTGTAGCTCCCGAACGTGTTGACGCATTCATGCTGGCAGCCACCGTTCTCCTTCGAGCACTCATCTTTGTCTGGGGACAGAAAGGGACGCAACCTTGGTGACCACTGCTTACATTTACACACACACGCACACACGCACACACACACTCACATTGCAACCACACAGCCAGAGAAAGAAAGACGACTCCGTTTGACAGAGTCAAGAGCTCACCTGAGAAGAACTGGGCTTTGAAGCCCTTCTTGGAGACCGTGTTGTCGGACTTGAACTCGATACGCATGTTGTTGTACTGAGAGGTAATGGCCTCCGGCTTCTCCGCTCCACAGAACTTCCCGTGCAGCCTGGAGTCAGCCGAGAGGCCGCTGCGCACCTCCACGTAGTCGTACTTACACACCTGGGTAAGACCAACACCAGGTGTTAATACCCAACACGACGCGCTAGACTCTCAAGTCACTTCTAGTCTAGGGAGTGACGCTGCTTATACACAGTAGATGCTAGGGCTGGGTATCGATTCGAATTTCAAGAATCGATTCGATTCCGATTCACAAGGTTCAGAATCGATTATCACGATTCGATTCGTTTCGATTCAATATCGATTCGGTTAGTGTTACTAAAACCTGTTTTTTTTTAGCTGTAACCTTAATTACATGACTACCAAGTTATGCAACACATCAATACTAGGGCTGGGTATCGATACTGATTTCCAAAAATGAATGAATGAATGAATCATTGAATGAATTAATCAACTATTCATTCCTTCATTTATTCATTCATTCATTGAATAAAAGATCGATTTTGGGATTCATGAATTGATTCTGAATCATTTGATTCAGAATCGATTAATGGATTTTTTAAACCCAGCCCTAGTAGACGCCACAGAGAACAGCACCAGAACACACCCACCCAGCGCTGAGTCATATTAACACCAGAACACACCCACCCAACGCCGAGTCATATTAACACCAGAACAAATGCACCCATCCCGAGTCATATTAACACCAGAACGAACCCACCCAACGCTGAGTCATATTAACACCAGAAAAAACCCACCCAACGCCGAGTCATATTAACACCAGAACAAACCCACCCAACGCCGAGTCATATTAACACCAGAACGAACCCACCCAACGCTGAGTCATATTAACACCAGAAAAAACCCACCCAACGCCGAGTCATATTAACACCAGAACAAACTCACCCAACGCCGAGTCATATTAACACCAGAACAAACGCACCCAACGCCGAGTCATATTAACACCAGAACACACCCACCCAACGCCGAGTCATATTAACACCAGAACAAACGCACCCAGCGCCGAGTCATATTAACACCAGAACAAACCCACCCAACGCCGAGTCATATTAACACCAGAACAAACCCACCCAGCGTCGAGTCATATTAACACCAGAACAAACGCACCCAACGCCGAGTCATATTATATTAACACCAGAACAAACGCACCCAACGCCGAGTCATATTAACACCAGAACAAACGCACCCAACACCAGAACAAACCCACCCAACGCTGAGTCATATTAACACCAGAACAAACGCACCCAACGCCAAGTCATATTAACACCAGAACAAATGCACCCAACGCTCATATTAACACCAGAACAAACCCACCCAACGCTCATATTAACACCAGAACAAACCCACCCAACGCCGAGTCATATTAACACCAGAACAAACCCACCCAACGCCGAGTCATATTAACACCAGAACAAACCCACCCAACGCAGAACAAATGCACCCAACGCCGAGTCATATTAACACCAGAACACACCCACCCAACGCCGAGGCATATTAACACCAGTGCTC